>NW_026922088.1:0-19169 GCF_032062105.1 Saccostrea cuccullata | reverse complement strand
CCTTCCCCCCAGCCCGGGGTTGAACTCTCGACCTACGGAATCTGTCTCCTAGCAGTGCAGGAACAGCGCGTTAGACCGCTCGGCTATCTAGGCAAGTTAATAAAACTTGCTTTCGATGCCGATGGAATTGTCACAACGCTGTCCTACACTACACAGTCATTGAGAATGGAAGTGAGATACAGTTATTTGGACATTAGTTTTTAGAGGATTGTTACCAATACATGTTGTGATGATATTAATTTTATTTATAAAGCACAAATTACAACAACTCTTAAACTAATATAACTGCCCTAAGTGAAGAAATATTAATATAGAAAGCACAGAGATATTCACTTTTACAAGGATACTCACTTCCGCCCCAGCCCGGGGTTGAACTCTCGACCTACGGAATCTGTCTCCTAGCAGTGCAGGAACAGCGCGTTAGACCGCTCGGCTATCTAGGCAAGTTAATAAAACTTGCTTTCGATGCCGATGGAATTCTCACAACGCTGCCCTACACTACACAGTCATTGAGAATGGAAGTGAGATACAGTTATTTGGACATTAGTTTTTAGAGGATCGTTACCAATACATGTTGTGATGATATTAATTTTATTTATAAAGCACAAATTACAACAACTCTTAAACTAATATAACTGCCCTAAGTGAAGAAATATTAATATCAAAGCACAGAGATATTCACTTTTACAAGGATACTCACTTCCGCCCCAGCCCGGGGTTGAACTCTCGACCTACGGAATCTGTCTCCTAGCAGTGCAGGAACAGCGCGTTAGACCGCTCGGCTATCTAGGCAAGTTAATAAAACTTGCTTTCGATGCCGATGGAATTCTCACAACGCTGCCCTACACTACACAGTCATTGAGAATGGAAGTGAGATACAGTTATTTGGACATTAGTTTTTAGAGGATCGTTACCAATACATGTTGTGATGATATTAATTTTATTTATAAAGCACAAATTACAACAACTCTTAAACTAATATAACTACCCTAAGTGAAGAAAAATATAGAAAGCACAGAGATATTCACTTTTACAAGGATACTCACTTCCGCCCCAGCCCGGGGTTGAACTCTCGACCTACGGAATCTGTCTCCTAGCAGTGCAGGAACAGCACGTTAGACCGCTCGGCTATCTAGGCAAGTTAATGGAAAAACCCCTACATAAACAAATACATGGGCGCAGACATTTTGGACACCCAAAGTTGTGCGGAGGAGAAAATACTACCTGGCGCGTGATTGGTCAATAAGAGAAAAGACTTGTTATGTATTTGACAAGTGAAATAAAGTTGATAAAAATCTAATATCAAGACTTGGGTTTCTTTGAGATATGTAGGAGTTACAGGTAAAAATTTGAAAGGAGGGGTGCCCTTTGGTTAGAGATTTTCATTTGGTGTCAAACGCACCTTGTTGTAAACAAATGGAAATTGAAAGTAAAAGTGCCGCGTGACGGTATATTTTTTCTGGCATGTTTTGTTTTCCAATATCTTGAACTTTCACGACAAAAAGGCCATTTGACGGAAATTCAATATATGTATGAGTGACAGGGGCTCAAGTTTGTATGGAAGTCTATGGGAAAACATTTAGTGGTGTTTGTCCTATAGAATAGGTATGTATTTCTTGGAAAAACATTGATTACAGCCAAAAAATCAATCAGTTCCTATTTTTTGGCATTGAGATCATATTTTAGTTAGTTTTTTCTATTTCTTAAAAAATTTGAGGGTTTTGGGTAAATTGAGGCTCACAATGGGGACTGCACATGGTGAAAAATGCTAAAATTTTTGCCCTAGCTCTCATATTTTCAATAAATGTACATGTAAATAATTTTAAATAAATGTTTATGCTGAAATTTACTGTGAATATTGTAAATAATACAATATTGATGTTTATGGGCATCATCAATACACAAAACATATGAATATCCCCCTCGCAGTTTGAGAAATTCATTTAAATCCATGTATTTTATGAGTGCAGACATTGGAACAAATTGACTAATCCTCTTTCAAATATGTGTAAATTACAGTTGATTGAATAATTTATAACAAAATTAGACTGCTGTTAAGTAATTAGGTTACTTTGTTTTTACTTAAGGGGCCTAATCCAGCAACAAAGCCAATTTCAGTCATGTAATCAGTGCTGGCTTGATAAAAAAAATTATAGTTTGGGGAAAACTTAGAGATTACAAGTATGAAATTTAATTTAAATTACTGTTAAATATATTTTAGCAGAAAATACATTGAAAATCTAAGAAATTTGCAAAAATTATTATTGCAAAAATGATGAAAAAAGTGTCTAAATATCCTTCCTCCTTGCCATACCCGATATCCAATCTTGATATTCTGCAGAAAAAGGGGGGGGGGTAATTTTGTACTCTAATGATGCTGGAAAATGAAGGAATTTTTTTTAAAATGTGGTTTATTTGAACAACAAGAGTCATGTCTATCTGCAGTTATTTTTTTTCAATTTCTTAGATATTTTTTAAAAAAATTATTAGAGTAAATTCTATTTAAACATGATTATTTTAAAGCTATTTCATCACTAATGCTTATAAAAAATTCAAAAGATGGTGTAAATAATAAAAAAATTATAATATAAGCTACTACATGCATTTATCAGTATGTTTTAATAAAATAAAATGTATTTCAGCTATGCATTCTCAAGAAGGAGGAGATTAATGAACCCTCCCCTCTTACATTGAACAAAACATGGACACTCTCAAGATGGTCCCTTTGCTTTCATTAAGAGTTCCAAGGTATGATTTATCTAGAAAATCTGGTAAATCTCTTAATATTTAAGTTATTTAGAACTTTTTATAGATTATTAGAAAATAAATTTCTTCAGAACTGCAGTTATTTAAGCACTTTGCTAACAATTAAGCACTGTATTCAATCAGACAATATGATTTATCTGCCCTTGGCATTTAATCAATTTATTAATTATGTCAATAATTAGAAATGTTATGCAAATGAATATCTTTGCCTTTCATGAGAATATACATATTTAACATCCATAACATGAAATGTTCATGAAAATTGGCTAAAATGTAGGTCATCCCCCTTCAAAATTACAAAATTCTCAGTGGGGATGTATTCGATTCTCTGTTGCCAGCAACCCATTGCTGATAAAATTCTTTTTAATATTATGTCCATTTAAACTACATATAATTCTCTTTCTTTCCATTGATTATTTTATCTACATTAGTTTTCACTCTTTCCATAACTCAGCATTTTCTTACAAAAACCTGCTGATTTTCTTCATTTTTCATTTATAACGGGTACCTGCTACCCTGAATGATTAACATGATCTATCTTGAGAGATTATGAGAGATAATAAGATCAACAAGCAAAACATATGCTAGGTTAATCATTTTATTTGAAAAGTTTGAAAGAAAAATAGAAAATTGCTTCAATTTATAGGCATCTTTTCTGTTTTACAGATGTGTGTCTGATTGACTGGGGTGTGAAATGTAACAGCCAATGGTGTACTTAAGCTAGGACTGTCAGTCCCAATATTCAAGAGGTGAGATAAGCAATGGATATGTGTTCTAAATATACTAAATTGACCACTTTTTATAAATGTTTCTTTTACTCTATAGGAAAAACCCCTACATAAACAAATACATGGGCGCAGACATTTTGGACACCCAAAGTTGTGCGGAGGAGAAAATACTACCTGGCGCGTGATTGGTCAATAAGAGAAAAGACTTGTTATGTATTTGACAAGTGAAATAAAGTTGATAAAAATCTAATATCAAGACTTGGGTTTCTTTGAGATATGTAGGAGTTACAGGTAAAAATTTGAAAGGAGGGGTGCCCTTTGGTTAGAGATTTTCATTTGGTGTCAAACGCACCTTGTTGTAAACAAATGGAAATTGAAAGTAAAAGTGCCGCGTGACGGTATATTTTTTCTGGCATGTTTTGTTTTCCAATATCTTGAACTTTCACGACAAAAAGGCCATTTGACGGAAATTCAATATATGTATGAGTGACAGGGGCTCAAGTTTGTATGGAAGTCTATGGGAAAACATTTAGTGGTGTTTGTCCTATAATAAAACTTGCTTTCGATGCCGATGGAATTCTCACAACGCTGCCCTACACTACACAGTCATTGAGAATGGAAGTGAGATACAGTTATTTGGACATTAGTTTTTAGAGGATCGTTACCAATACATGTTGTGATGATATTAATTTTATTTATAAAGCACAAATTACAACAACTCTTAAACTAATATAACTGCCCTAAGTGAAGAAATATTAATATAGAAAGCACAGAGATATTCACTTTTACAAGGATACTCACTTCCGCCCCAGCCCGGGGTTGAACTCTCGACCTACGGAATCTGTCTCCTAGCAGTGCAGGAACAGCGCGTTAGACCGCTCGGCTATCTAGGCAAGTTAATAAAACTTGCTTTCGATGCCGATGGAATTCTCACAACGCTGCCCTACACTACACAGTCATTGAGAATGGAAGTGAGATACAGTTATTTGGACATTAGTTTTTAGAGGATCGTTACCAATACATGTTGTGATGATATTAATTTTATTTATAAAGCACAAATTACAACAACTCTTAAACTAATATAACTGCCCTAAGTGAAGAAATATTAATATAGAAAGCACAGAGATATTCACTTTTACAAGGATACTCACTTCCGCCCCAGCCCGGGGTTGAACTCTCGACCTACGGAATCTGTCTCCTAGCAGTGCAGGAACAGCGCGTTAGACCGCTCGGCTATCTAGGCAAGTTAATAAAACTTGCTTTCGATGCCGATGGAATTCTCACAACGCTGCCCTACACTACACAGTCATTGAGAATGGAAGTGAGATACAGTTATTTGGACATTAGTTTTTAGAGGATCGTTACCAATACATGTTGTGATGATATTAATTTTATTTATAAAGCACAAATTACAACAACTCTTAAACTAATATAACTGCCCTAAGTGAAGAAATATTAATATAGAAAGCACAGAGATATTCACTTTTACAAGGATACTCACTTCCGCCCCAGCCCGGGGTTGAACTCTCGACCTACGGAATCTGTCTCCTAGCAGTGCAGGAACAGCGCGTTAGACCGCTCGGCTATCTAGGCAAGTTAATAAAACTTGCTTTCGATGCCGATGGAATTCTCACAACGCTGCCCTACACTACACAGTCATTGAGAATGGAAGTGAGATACAGTTATTTGGACATTAGTTTTTAGAGGATTGTTACCAATACATGTTGTGATGATATTAATTTTATTTATAAAGCACAAATTACAACAACTCTTAAACTAATATAACTACCCTAAGTGAAGAAATATATAGAAAGCACAGAGATATTCACTTTTACAAGGATACTCACTTCCGCCCCAGCCCGGGGTTGAACTCTCGACCTACGGAATCTGTCTCCTAGCAGTACAGGAACAGCACGTTAGACCGCTCTGCTATCTAGGCAAGTTAATGGAAAAACCCCTACATAAACAAATACATGGGCGCAGACATTTTGGACACCCAAAGTTGTGCGGAGGAGAAAATACTACCTGGCGCGTGATTGGTCAATAAGAGAAAAGACTTGTTATGTATTTGACAAGTGAAATAAAGTTGATAAAAATCTAATATCAAGACTTGGGTTTCTTTGAGATATGTAGGAGTTACAGGTAAAAATTTGAAAGGAGGGGTGCCCTTTGGTTAGAGATTTTCATTTGGTGTCAAACGCACCTTGTTGTAAACAAATGGAAATTGAAAGTAAAAGTGCCGCGTGACGGTATATTTTTTCTGGCATGTTTTGTTTTCCAATATCTTGAACTTTCACGACAAAAAGGCCATTTGACGGAAATTCAATATATGTATGAGTGACAGGGGCTCAAGTTTGTATGGAAGTCTATGGGAAAACATTTAGTGGTGTTTGTCCTATAATAAAACTTGCTTTCGATGCCGATGGAATTCTCACAACGCTGCCCTACACTACACAGTCATTGAGAATGGAAGTGAGATACAGTTATTTGGACATTAGTTTTTAGAGGATCGTTACCAATACATGTTGTGATGATATTAATTTTATTTATAAAGCACAAATTACAACAACTCTTAAACTAATATAACTGCCCTAAGTGAAGAAATATTAATATAGAAAGCACAGAGATATTCACTTTTACAAGGATACTCACTTCCGCCCCAGCCCGGGGTTGAACTCTCGACCTACGGAATCTGTCTCCTAGCAGTGCAGGAACAGCGCGTTAGACCGCTCGGCTATCTAGGCAAGTTAATAAAACTTGCTTTCGATGCCGATGGAATTCTCACAACGCTGCCCTACACTACACAGTCATTGAGAATGGAAGTGAGATACAGTTATTTGGACATTAGTTTTTAGAGGATCGCTACCAATACATGTTGTGATGATATTAATTTTATTTATAAAGCACAAATTACAACAACTCTTAAACTAATATAACTGCCCTAAGTGAAGAAATATTAATATAGAAAGCACAGAGATATTCACTTTTACAAGGATACTCACTTCCGCCCCAGCCCGGGGTTGAACTCTCGACCTACGGAATCTGTCTCCTAGCAGTGCAGGAACAGCGCGTTAGACCGCTCGGCTATCTAGGCAAGTTAATAAAACTTGCTTTCGATGCCGATGGAATTCTCACAACGCTGCCCTACACTACACAGTCATTGAGAATGGAAGTGAGATACAGTTATTTGGACATTAGTTTTTAGAGGATCGTTACCAATACATGTTGTGATGATATTAATTTTATTTATAAAGCACAAATTACAACAACTCTTAAACTAATATAACTGCCCTAAGTGAAGAAATATTAATATAGAAAGCACAGAGATATTCACTTTTACAAGGATACTCACTTCCGCCCCAGCCCGGGGTTGAACTCTCGACCTACGGAATCTGTCTCCTAGCAGTGCAGGAACAGCGCGTTAGACCGCTCGGCTATCTAGGCAAGTTAATAAAACTTGCTTTCGATGCCGATGGAATTCTCACAACGCTGCCCTACACTACACAGTCATTGAGAATGGAAGTGAGATACAGTTATTTGGACATTAGTTTTTAGAGGATCGTTACCAATACATGTTGTGATGATATTAATTTTATTCATAAAGCACAAATTACAACAACTCTTAAACTAATATAACTACCCTAAGTGAAGAAAAATATAGAAAGCACAGAGATATTCACTTTTACAAGGATACTCACTTCCGCCCCAGCCCGGGGTTGAACTCTCGACCTACGGAATCTGTCTCCTAGCAGTGCAGGAACAGCACGTTAGACCGCTCGGCTATCTAGGCAAGTTAATGGAAAAACCCCTACATAAACAAATACATGGGCGCAGACATTTTGGACACCCAAAGTTGTGCGGAGGAGAAAATACTACCTGGCGCGTGATTGGTCAATAAGAGAAAAGACTTGTTATGTATTTGACAAGTGAAATAAAGTTGATAAAAATCTAATATCAAGACTTGGGTTTCTTTGAGATATGTAGGAGTTACAGGTAAAAATTTGAAAGGAGGGGTGCCCTTTGGTTAGAGATTTTCATTTGGTGTCAAACGCACCTTGTTGTAAACAAATGGAAATTGAAAGTAAAAGTGCCGCGTGACGGTATATTTTTTCTGGCATGTTTTGTTTTCCAATATCTTGAACTTTCACGACAAAAAGGCCATTTGACGGAAATTCAATATATGTATGAGTGACAGGGGCTCAAGTTTGTATGGAAGTCTATGGGAAAACATTTAGTGGTGTTTGTCCTATAGAATAGGTATGTATTTCTTGGAAAAACATTGATTACAGCCAAAAAATCAATCAGTTCCTATTTTTTGGCATTGAGATCATATTTTAGTTAGTTTTTTCTATTTCTTAAAAAATTTGAGGGTTTTGGGTAAATTGAGGCTCACAATGGGGACTGCACATGGTGAAAAATGCTAAAATTTTTGCCCTAGCTCTCATATTTTCAATAAATGTACATGTAAATAATTTTAAATAAATGTTTATGCTGAAATTTACTGTTAATATTGTAAATAATACAATATTGATGTTTATGGGCATCATCAATACACAAAACATATGAATATCCCCCTCGCAGTTTGAGAAATTCATTTAAATCCATGTATTTTATGAGTGCAGACATTGGAACAGATTGACTAATCCTCTTTCAAATATGTGTAAATTACAGTTGATTGAATAATTTATAACAAAATTAGACTGCTGTTAAGTAATTAGGTTACTTTGTTTTTACTTAAGGGGCCTAATCCAGCAACAAAGCCAATTTCAGTCATGTAATCAGTGCTGGCTTGATAAAAAAAATTATAGTTTGGGGAAAACTTAGAGATTACAAGTATGAAATTTAATTTAAATTACTGTTAAATATATTTTAGCAGAAAATACATTGAAAATCTAAGAAATTTGCAAAAATTATTATTGCAAAAATGATGAAAAAAGTGTCTAAATATCCTTCCTCCTTGCCATACCCGATATCCAATCTTGATATTCTGCAGAAAAAGGGGGGGGGGTAATTTTGTACTCTAATGATGCTGGAAAATGAAGGAATTTTTTTTAAAATGTGGTTTATTTGAACAACAAGAGTCATGTCTATCTGCAGTTATTTTTTTTCAATTTCTTAGATATTTTTTAAAAAAATTATTAGAGTAAATTCTATTTAAACATGATTATTTTAAAGCTATTTCATCACTAATGCTTATAAAAAATTCAAAAGATGGTGTAAATAATAAAAAAATTATAATATAAGCTACTACATGCATTTATCAGTATGTTTTAATAAAATAAAATGTATTTCAGCTATGCATTCTCAAGAAGGAGGAGATTAATGAACCCTCCCCTCTTACATTGAACAAAACATGGACACTCTCAAGATGGTCCCTTTGCTTTCATTAAGAGTTCCAAGGTATGATTTATCTAGAAAATCTGGTAAATCTCTTAATATTTAAGTTATTTAGAACTTTTTATAGATTATTAGAAAATAAATTTCTTCAGAACTGCAGTTATTTAAGCACTTTGCTAACAATTGAGCACTGTATTCAATCAGACAATATGATTTATCTGCCCTTGGCATTTAATCAATTTATTAATTATGTCAATAATTAGAAATGTTATGCAAATGAATATCTTTGCCTTTCATGAGAATATACATATTTAACATCCATAACATGAAATGTTCATGAAAATTGGCTAAAATGTAGGTCATCCCCCTTCAAAATTACAAAATTCTCAGTGGGGATGTATTCGATTCTCTGTTGCCAGCAACCCATTGCTGATAAAATTCTTTTTAATATTATGTCCATTTAAACTACATATAATTCTCTTTCTTTCCATTGATTATTTTATCTACATTAGTTTTCACTCTTTCCATAACTCAGCATTTTCTTACAAAAACCTGCTGATTTTCTTCATTTTTCATTTATAACGGGTACCTGCTACCCTGAATGATTAACATGATCTATCTTGAGAGATTATGAGAGATAATAAGATCAACAAGCAAAACATATGCTAGGTTAATCATTTTATTTGAAAAGTTTGAAAGAAAAAAGAAAATTGCTTCAATTTATAGGCATCTTTTCTGTTTTACAGATGTGTGTCTGATTGACTGGGGTGTGAAATGTAACAGCCAATGGTGTACTTAAGCTAGGACTGTCAGTCCCAATATTCAAGAGGTGAGATAAGCAATGGATATGTGTTCTAAATATACTAAATTGACCACTTTTTATAAATGTTTCTTTTACTCTATAGGAAAAACCCCTACATAAACAAATACATGGGCGCAGACATTTTGGACACCCAAAGTTGTGCGGAGGAGAAAATACTACCTGGCGCGTGATTGGTCAATAAGAGAAAAGACTTGTTATGTATTTGACAAGTGAAATAAAGTTGATAAAAATCTAATATCAAGACTTGGGTTTCTTTGAGATATGTAGGAGTTACAGGTAAAAATTTGAAAGGAGGGGTGCCCTTTGGTTAGAGATTTTCATTTGGTGTCAAACGCACCTTGTTGTAAACAAATGGAAATTGAAAGTAAAAGTGCCGCGTGACGGTATATTTTTTCTGGCATGTTTTGTTTTCCAATATCTTGAACTTTCACGACAAAAAGGCCATTTGACGGAAATTCAATATATGTATGAGTGACAGGGGCTCAAGTTTGTATGGAAGTCTATGGGAAAACATTTGAAAACAAATAATGCCAGCTTGTTTTAAAGATCTCTGCCGATATATATATATATATAAAATGCCTTCTACCATCAGTTTTTAGAAGATTTTATGAAAAAAATTAAAATTACAAATTTAACATAGAAGCCTTAAAGTTAATTCTTTGTAAGAGAAAAAATATTAAGAGATTATTATTTCCTATTGAGAGTTGCTAAAAAATACAAAAAATGTTGTCCAATGTAAAATCGACATTGTGGGCTTTTTTCTATGTTAAGTTTCTATTTATATTCAAAACAATTTAAGACTTTGTTTTATACTCTATTTCCCTTTAGATCAACGGAGAGACAAATATTTCATTTCTGCATCCATTTGCATTTTTTTAGTGTTTCTCAAATAAAATAAATTGTTTTATCAATAAAACAATTTGGTAACAATTCAAAAAAGGTTTTTATTCTACACTTTCATTATAAATAAAATTAGATAACTATTACCCATGTTTTATGTTGTGTGATATAAACATAATTGCAACTGTAAAATAGTACTTTTAAAAGTATAACGAACCTGTTCACAAAAAATGTCCACAATAGTAATATTGATTAAATCATTTTACCCCCCCCCCCTTTCTATTTTTCATAAAAGTAAAAACGGCATATCTCAATCTGGAAAATACCCCCCCCCCCCCCAAAAAAAAAAAAAAATATATATATATATATATATATATATATATATATATATATATATATATATATATATATATATATATATATATATATATATATATATATATATATATATATATATATATATATATATATAAAGCACAAATTACAACAACTCTTAAATTAATATAACTGCCCTAAGTGAAGGAATATTAATATAGAAAGCACAGAGAAATTCACTTTTACAAGGATGCTCACTTCCGCCCCAGCCTGGGATTAAACTCTCGACCTACGGAATCTGTCTCCTAGCAGTACAGGAACAGCGCGTTAGACCGCTCGGCTATCTAGGCAAGTTAAAAAACTTGCTTTCGATGCCGATGGAATTCTCACAACGCTGTCCTACACTACACGGTCATTGAGAATGGAAGTGAGATACAGTATATATATATATATATATATATATATATATATATATATATATATATATATATATATATATATATATATATATATATATATATATATATATATGACATCTACTTTCACATTAAACACGAAACCTGATAAGAAGACATGGACATAAATCAGATAATAATTTAAATATTATCAGTTCAATTATAGTTAAACCTTGATGTAATGAAGAGTATTTAATGGAAACTCACACCAATTCCATCCTTTTAACTTAAAACCAGTTGTAAACAATACACTGATATACGTACATGTATAGATTAACATAAAAAATAAAAGCATTTTACAGTGTTCATTGGGAAATTTTAGTCATTCTTAATAGCGTCGCTTCTTGAATCTTCTGATAAGGTGGCTGTTTTAGCGAATGTCGGTAGGATACTTGGGCTCCTAAGCAGTCGCCGCATATTTCTTGACAAATCCCCAGTATTTGCCAAGAAATTTCTCTGAATTCAAGAGACACATGAATCCCATCATCTGAGAAGAGCAGGGTCTGTAGATCACGTATAGATTGTTGTGACCTCACTGTGTCGCCAAGTTTGTGGTAACTCAGAATAAACAACATGTGTAATATCACGAGAGGTGGGATGTACAAAACTTGCACTCCATTCTCGTAACCAATCCTCTGTTCTATGATTAGTTCATCAATGTATGTGTAAAGACTGATTAACTGAATATCAATCACTAAAACAATCCTGATTTTATGACTAAGAGACATCCCTTCTGTGCAAAGTCTATACATATCTACATTTACATGATCACAATACATTATGTATGGTAGCGTCATTTTGTCCTGTACTTTTTGTAAACAACTGAGTGAATGCTCATATCTTCGTGTTCTGTAAAAATGCATTGCAAGATAGAGAATCTGTGACACGCAACCAAATGTACATGACAGTTTTAGCCACGAGGATACTTTATTGGTTCTGTAATAAAGCTTATTGCAATTTTTATTTTGATAGATACCATGCTGTATCAACATGGCAGTGTTTCGTAATATCTCTGACGTGATGTATTGTATTGTTGCTTTTTGGAAAGGCGTTAACCTTCCACTAATCTCTAGCTCAATTTTCCTCATAAAAGCCACAAACTGTTCGACACGAAGAATTGGTAATTGAATTTTAGTGATTTCAAAGAATGAACTATTTTCAAGTTCTGTGTTAGTTATGATACTCCTCTCGTTAGTGCAGATTTTCAATGCCCTATAAAGAATAACTTCCCTAAGGGAAACTCTTAAAGTTTCACTCATAGTAGACTTGATATTCCCTTGTTTTACAATGCATACAACTTATCGAATAATCTTGTTTGTATAGACCCAGTCATTTTAAATCGGAACATATTGTTTTGCGGTATAAAAAAGTTTGGACATTCTCCTATAAATACCCAGTATATCAATAATTTAAAGCATTCCCAAAAACAAGGAAGTAAGTTTTCAGGTGTCCAATGCAAGTACTTATTATTCTGAATTACCCAAAATACAGCAGTTTTTATGAAGTACGAACATAGAATGGGCAAATCATCTTGGAAATTAATAACTTCCTTTAGATATATTTTAAAGAGACCATAACACAAAAACTGACAGTGATTCATTGAATAAATAATTTTTTGCTCTGCTTGAGAGAAAGAGGTTCTCCATTCTAGTTCATTTTCAGGTGTACTGCCAATAGGAACAACATGAAATCCTGCGCTAAGTATATCTGATATAACATCCTCAGATGGCCAACCTTGTTGTCGACATCTTTGTATCCATGGTAAAGCTAGTATCGGCCAGTGATGGGATCGGAAACAAAACGCCCAATCTACTTCTAACCTATCGCGAATGGTCCATGTAGAGCAAGGTCCATGAGGCTTAGGAAATGAAGGTAAATTAAATGTTCGTATGAACAGTAAGTGGTTATCACGAAATAATATACTGGATATATACAAGCTGTCATTGATTTCTACACAAGATGCACTGACTTTCAAATCTTTTGATTGATTCATCAGATTCAACTTTGTAAAACCTGGAGGTAAATCATCACACTCCATCAGAATCACTGTGTATTGATAAAAACAGTAAAGACTGACTTGAGAGAGAGATCACAGATTACGTAGTGGTCTGGAGGCCAAATCATACAATCCGTATCGGAATTTTTCAGTCTGTATCCCTCACGCCTACTACCACATTCCATTCTGTCAAATCCCTTCATGATGTACACAGGATTACTAACTGCCTCCACAGTGTCCTCTACTCTCTCTCCTCATCCTCACTTCTGTAGGACCCCCTATTTTTTTACTCAGTCCCGAATACACAGCCTCCGATAGCCGAGGGATGTGATCCATTTTTAGGTATATTCTGAAATTAATAGAAAGATTTCTTAGAAAAAAAAAACATTCTTTTCTGTGTATTGTGATGTTCCCCATAAACATTTCGTATTAAAAAATTAATCTATTGAAAGACTCTGTGAATATATAAGAATCTTGAAGTGCTTATCAAGATTTCGATTAATAAAAGATCAACATTCATCAATTTTCAATCAGAGAAATACAATGTACCTCTTGATTTCCTTACAAAATATGAATAAAAGATAATTTCTTCCTGGAATTTATTGACATCAAACTTAAGGTTGAACTATTTCAAGAAAAATTTAAAGAAGACTAGCATCCTTATGTTTATGTTCCATTTATAAATAGAAATATAGTTCAAATATCATCCTTTAAACAGGTTGAATTAGGATCCATATTTCTCCTTTTATATTTCAAATCGTGACTATACACAAAAATGCATTAAAAAAAAAATTTTTTTTTGGCTCTGTAAAAAGATAATTTTTTCCCAAGCGTTATACGCTAATCAGTACGAAAGCATTATAAAAACAAAATGCAAGGGTATACTGTGGAATAGAAATACCCATAAAGTTAAAACGATTCATTATATCTAAATATTTATTGATATAACTGCAAATTCGACATACCTTTACTCCTCAATATACACAAGGAAGTATCTGTTCTCTTGGAAAATACAATCTTCAATTTATATTGCTTCCAGCTTTTTATAAAAATTTCCACAGAGTTTTTTTTCCTTTTATTGTGGTAACTTAAGTAAAATTCAATTGCAACATCGGGTTTTCTTAATATAAAGTGAAATGTATTTTGTTTCATTATTTCGAAACATTTGTTGCAAAGAAAATAAGACTTAGACCCTTACCTGTAGATATTTCTCAAAGTAGTAATTCGTTAGAAAAGACAAATAATAATAACTGCAGTTAATTTTTGTTGATGTATGACTTCACTCCTATCATCAGAAAAGGGGCCAATAATATAGAAAGTAATGAAATAAATTACAAATACTCGACCAAAACCTTCATTTGAACTACCATTACCCTAACTAGGATTTTGAAATGTAATTAATTAAAATGTGATTCTTTATGCATATTCATACTGATTTAATAAGTTACGTTTTTTTCAACATTAACATTGTATAGATGTTTAACGAAAGTTTTGAATATTGTGACCCCTAACTTACTTAACTAGGTTTAAAGGTTTTTCTACTACAATGAAGGTATTTACTCTGGGGCGTTTGTGACAGGAAAACATAAATACTGACTAGTAGCAATTAATGAGAAACATAAACAGAAGAAAATGCAGCTAAAACAATCCGTCTTTTCCTTAAACTTCAATATGCCAATAAAGGAATTGACGCGGTTAATGTAAGTAATATTCATTATTCACAAAAGGGTCCAGTCTTGTATTCCACCATATTTTAAGTTAAAGACTACACCTTGTATTTCCTACAAATATATACATCGACCATTGCTTCAAAGCTTTCAAATTACAAAAAAAAACTTCAATGGCCTAGATACCGAGTATCTGAGACATAATCTTCCATTTATCGGTTGTTAGATTACCATTAACGTCTTTTTCAAGTAAAGTATCCAAGTATGAAACTGATCAACTTCCCTTACTTATGCAGCAATATATCTTTATCACCAGCATACGGAGTGTTTATATCTCAATTGATTCATCATCTCGTAAATTCTATGGTCGATACAATGACCTTGTCAGCAAATACAATTTATCATTAAGTCAAATGCTGACTGACGTTTTTCATACTTATTGTTATTCCATTATTTATATATTGTATTGACGACGGATTTTTCCGTTTTTTATTCGATCATGACAAGGAACACACAGCGGATGTGATGGGTCAGCAGGGGATGCTCACTCCTCCATGGCACCTGATCCCACCTCTGATGTTTCGGAGGCCTGTGTTTGCTATGCTCCTATTTTGTATTGTTTTATGGACTTTGATATCGAGTACTGTTTGTTATCTCCAAATCCTTCATGGAGATCACTGAACATTAAATCTTTTCATGCAACAATTTTCATTATATGCCTCTCAATGTGCTTCAGGGTTCTTTGAACTTCTCAGAAAGGTCTAATTAAAAGTAGAAATTTTTATCCTGAAAAAGCATTTTTAGATACCAATGTTTATTAACATGATATGAAATTAGAAGTGATTTATGGAGCTTTGCAAAGAACCTTGAAGCACATTGAGAGGCATATAATGAAAATTGTTGCATGAAAATATTTAATTTCAAACTAAATTTAAAGACTTTTTTGAATTGAATTATTAATTAAAGAGTTGTCCTTCCTGGCTGAGTCCCTTAAAATTGATTTACAACTTAATTTTGATCTTATTCCTTTATAGTCTGCATGGTCCTGATTTTTAAAAGAAGGCTAGAAATAACTTCTAACGGCAAATAATTATTATTTGGTCCAGCATAGTTTTTAACCTATTTCGAGTATGCTGAATCCAAAAAAAAAATATGCTGGCCTTCATGAAAATGCCGTTAAAGAGGTCAAAGTGGCGATTCAAAATGGCGGACATCCAATTTTTTAATTTTTTCTTAATGTCGTTCAAAATGGAGAAGTAATGAGTGAATATCTAACTGAGTGTAATAAAACTATAAAAATTGTAATAAGATGCTAACATATTAGCTAAACTCAGAAAATTTAGTCGTTTCTACACTTCATTCAAATTTTCTCTGATTTTTTGTCTATTGTTTCTATATTCTTCTTTGTTCAGGATTCTACATTCGCAAATATCCATACACTGCAGATTTGTATTTTTCCCTCTACATCTCACTATTCTACAATTGAATAATAGTGCAGCCGTAAGTTAAAAGTCATAATGGCGGTTCAAAATGACGGATATTAATTTTTTTTCTTCAAATTATTTAATTCTTAATGTCGTTTACGTAGGAGAAGGGATTTGTAAATATTTTACTGAGCGTAGTACAACTATGTAAAATGACAGTAGAACACTAATTTGATCATTTTAAAAATCGGAAAATTTAGTCGTTAAATTTTAAATGTTTTAATTAGCTCAAAATGGCAATTCAAATGACGTCTAAGTCTTGTACACTTGAATTTCGTAAACCCAAACTGCTTAATTCTGGTTTTTTTTGGAAAATAAATTACAGTTTGTGTTTTTTATTAATGAAAAAATGTTCAAATATGCAATGTAAATTGGAGAATATTTTTGTTAAAGACTTAGGATTTTTATAACACGGATTTTTATTTAATTACTTCTATTGTTAAGATAAATTTTGACGACAATTCCGAAGACATTTTACCTTTTACCTGTTTCACCATGCTTCTTCAAAAAAAAAGTTAATAATATCATACAATAATTGCTGTTTTGAGGACAATATGAAAATTAATCTACCCCAAGTATCCCCCGAGCATTAAGGCGATTGAACCTTCTGTTGTTGGGAATTCTTGTCTATCTTTAGTCCAGTGTAGAAAATAAAATGTTTATGTTCATGTGGAAGGTCTAGTTCAACATAACTTAGTATGATTTTTAAAATGATTGACCACGGCCAATTATAGGGCAAAGGAATTGTTACATCATATAAATCTGAACATATTATAATATCCAAATATAAACATTTATATTAAGAATTATTAGTATAATATACATAAATCATAAATTTTCTTGATTTTCCATCTCTAATTCTGTGTCCCTAGATTTGCATTTTGTTATTCTCAGTCAAAAATTCAACTGTATTCTCAAATATTTCATGCTGTAAACGGATAATTTTGTATTGAACAGTGCATATAAATTCAAAAATTTTGAAATTTACAAAATCTGAAAGAAGAAAATGTTTGTGTTCAATCGATTCTTGATACAACCTTACACTATCCTAACAAATTTTGTTGTCAAGAGAAGTGTTGACTAGATCGAACTCAGGAATGGCTTAGGCCTTTTGGTACGAAAGCTTGTAAGTGGTATATCTTATAGGAATCACGAGGAATCTACAGGCGCTCTTAAATTGCATAATTTTACAACTTTTCTCACCAAAATATGAACACAATGTGATTTCAGATGATCAAGTTTGAGAATTTTCTTGCTAATAGAATGACATTTCTACCCCAAAAAACAACAAATCTATACGAGGTCACAGAATATAGAGCTACATATCTTGAATTAGAGATTTTTTTAATCCCCCCCCCCGCTTGAAAAGCGGGGGAATTTAGAGTAATCGGTATGTCCGTCCGTCCGTTGTTACACTTTGGGGTACCAATCTCTTATCCGCAACTCCTCTCATACCACTAAATGAAATTTGATGAAACTTTCACAGAATCTTTATTACATATTGCCATTGTGACCTCCTATTTAACGTCTTGATCCGACACATATTTTGGGTTTTCCATAGCAAAACATGGACACTGTCATTATATTCATATGGGAGACCGGGTATTATTTAGTGAGCTAATTGCTCACAGTACCTCTAGTTCATTTTGCATATGGATTTGGA
Source organism: Saccostrea cuccullata (assembly GCF_032062105.1). Classification (NCBI taxonomy): domain Eukaryota; kingdom Metazoa; phylum Mollusca; class Bivalvia; order Ostreida; family Ostreidae; genus Saccostrea; species Saccostrea cuccullata. The sequence goes on along the minus strand of NW_026922088.1, from coordinate 1,095 downwards.
TAAAAAAAAAAAAGACTTTTAACATTTGAACATAAATATATTGTTCCTTGAGTGTTTGTTGATTGCTTGTATATTGTTTAACACCGAGTTGGCAATTTTCAGCCATGTTTCGGCGGACTATCAGTTTAAATAATCGATTTTTGAAAGGGTTTAAGTTTCTCTTGTGGCCCCCAGTGAGCTTACTCTTTTTGAATTCCAGAGAAACGATCTTTTACACGCCAAGGGGATTTTCATCCTTGACACGGACACCATTTTACTTGAGTGTTGAAAATATCAAATTCTGAAGACAGACTGAAACATGTACCAAATAAAGCTGGAATAGAAGATATTAGGGGATAATATAAGTTTTTATAAGTGATAAAAGCTAGAACAAAGTGTTCGATGAAATCGGACAATAATTTCTTCAATTATATTTGATGGTGTGCCGAGGGATATTGAGGTAGAAGTGCGAGTTGATAATGACAGCTATTCAGAAGTGATTTTGATTGACGGGTGCTCAAAGGCTTTTGAAGCTCTTAAGTCGAGTTTGTTTTAACTACTTTCAGAAAAAATTGAATCTTTTCAAGTATCTTTTGTTCATATTTAATGGATTAATCTAGATACTATATATATAAACAAGATGCCCAGGGCCCTTTTAGGTCACCTGAGTATCATGTAACAACTTTCCAGCGATTGTATTTGGTTCGTGTTTTAATCCAAAAGCCATGATATTCACAAATTTTGAAAGAGGGACCATTGCTTATCAAAGGACAGATTTCAAAGCATTAATTTATTTTTAGTCAAAGACCCCCCTGTACCCCTACCCAGCAGCCCTGAAATTATCTATTTTGAAAGAGGCCCCTTTCTTCATTATAAGGCCAGCATTTTTTTATGGTTAGGTTTAGTTATGAACATAGAATAAAAAAGTCCCAAAGGAGAAGGAAATAAAGAATTTTTTTTTGATAAATCAATTAGTAACATTTGTACATTCTTTTTTATGCTATCCTAATAGGCTCCTTATCACTGGACACATAATGCTTACAAATAGGAAAGTAGAATATTTTATTGTTTTTTCATCATCTGCCAGTTTGGGCCAAATATATATTTTGTGATGTT
>NW_026922087.1:0-19479 GCF_032062105.1 Saccostrea cuccullata | reverse complement strand
TGAAAGTAAGCGCCAGTATGGTAACAATGTTATGAGTGTTGCATATAGCGATGACATGCTTGATATGAGGCATATTCCCTTTTTGTAAATATGTGTGTATAATTTTTTTATGCTTGTTATATGTTTTGTATTTTTTAAATGTGGCGCCTTGTATAGATATTTGATTTTATGATTGGATTTTGAGATCATTACTATTTGAAGTGAATTATGTTTCACAGCATTTTTGTCGGAGAAGGTAATTTGCTCTAGTTATTTAACTGCAGGAGCTCGTCTTGTGGTGCTGAGGAGATAATTTAATTAAGCTCAGTGACCGACTCTGTGAGAGAGCAATGTTTACAAACTTTGCTATTAAGAGCAATTCTCTGTAATCACCAAAGTAATTCTGAAAGGGTCTGGCACGCATAGTCTCAGATTTTCTTCAAACTTGGCATATAGTATCTTCCTAGGGTAAAACTTATATGTATGGCATAATTTTTTTCTGGACACCCTCTGTCACCATGGTAACCGGGATACAAAATTTCTGACATATAGGGCTAATTTGTGCATGGCAATCTTGCTAAAATTACACTTTTTACACCATCTGTGCTGAACCCATATTTATGATTAGAACCCTGTTGCTAATTTCTCATGAAACTACAACATAAACACTTTCAAACGATATCTTTAATATGTTTATTAATTATTTAAAAATTTTGTAATGCTTTGTCAAACAATGGCAAAATAACAACTTTTCGAAATTTAGTCAAAACTGAAAAATAACATTATTTTGGGAAGAAAAATAAAAAATTAGCAGAACTTTCACAATGTATCACTTATTTCATCTGAAGGTACTTGTCACAAGTAATGAAAATATTCAAAAACATTCATGGGCAAATAACAACAAATGTTGACTATAACAAAATGAAAAATCATAAAATTGGCATTTCGCCAAAAAACAGCTTTGATGAATATTTCATATAACAAGATATATTTGTTCTTTTTAAAGTAAAAATTCAATGAATTTAAGCTTAAAATCTGGAAAATCAATGAGATATTGTTAGCTGACCCATAAAAGAATATTTATTCATATCTATAGGCAAGAATATGATCATAAATATAGACCCCCCATATCTAGCACAATACCAAAACAGTCTTCTATTACTGATTACTGCAGTTTATAAGGCTGCATCATAATTTCTAAATTACATGTTTTTATAAATTATGAACATAAAACAAAATACTTCAAACCAAAACACAAAAAATTACAAATTTACTTGCTACATATGATAGCACAAAATGCTATAAAGTATTGGACAAGAATTGTTGGCTTGTGAATTTTTTTTCGAACCTCTATCAAAATTATCAGCTACAATGTATTTTAATTAGCAAACCATATCATATGCAATTTAAAGTAGCTCTAAACAATACATGTGTATCAAGAAGTGATCTACAGACTTTTTATTAATGAAAAAATTATCATATAAAGGTATGCACATTGAGACTATAAGTTCATTTCCAACAAGTACCTGCACTATTTCTTCTCAAAAAATGTTATGAATTATTCATGAACAGAGAACACTATTGTTGACTTTTAGGAAAATAAATTTGAAAATAATTTCAATACTTATTCTTCGTCTAAGATAATGCTAGTAAAAATATTTTAATAATTGTGACATAAATGGTAAGGAACAGAAAACACTGTTGTTGAGTTTTGGGAATTTAAAATTAATTTGAATATTAATTCAATTACTTATTCCTTGTCTAAGATAATGCTAGTAAAAATATTTTAAGGGGCAATATCCCTCTGCTCCAAATTTCAAGACTTTTTTTTAAAAATCCAGACATTGATTTTCAGCAACAACTATAGCATTAAATTCAAATGGAAAATAGTTTGAAGTGTGAAGTGTTGCATACGTACATTTTCAGAAATGAATGATATGTCAAATCATGATGTGAAGAAAATTTGATATGGTAAATAGAAAGATTAATTATTTTTTATCTCACAATTAAATTTGAGATATGAGGTATATATAAAAATAATATTTACTATCATACCTATCTAATTCCCATTAGAAAACATACTGAAGCGCTGCTTTTTAAATCAGAATAACAAATTGTTTTCTGTGCATGTAAAATAACAAGCATCCATAAACAAGAGTTATCGTTCCATTATTTCCCTTGAAAATATTTTTTAATGAAACAAAATATTAATTAAATGTTTAAAAACAATACCGCATCTGAAATTTCTGTACAATTAAAAGAATTATAAGAGATAGAGATTTCTCAATTTACTCTGTTTAAAGGAACTAAATATAAATGTTTTAAGTAAACTATTATAAATAATTAATAAATATACTAGCAATAGAAACTAGAAATCAACATTTGTACCACAGAATAAGTTTGATTGAGTTTACTATAAAATGGTCATTTTGAATGAAATTTGTAAACTCTGACATTACTGAATTTCATGACAAAATGTCTGAAGAAAGTTATCTCTCTTGTCAAAAGAGTTATCTCTCTTATCAGAGGGTTATTCCACCTTAATAATTGTGAAATAGGTAAGCAACCATTTTTTTAAATCCAAATTCTAAGGGCAGATCACTCTTACTGCATAAAACTACTCCTTCACGTAGAGCTCATTAGTATGCTGTTAAGAGCTTCCTTAAATAATGACCTCATTGAGTCAATTAGAAATATGGTTGAATCTTGTGAATTTCCAGTTTGACAGTACACACACATGAATATTCTCATTTCCAATTTCATCTTCAGGTAAATCACTCTGACAAGCCAGCTACATTGCTCCTCGTTTGGGAAACTAAATTATTAGTAATGGACACCTTGGTACTTTATAAGGAAAAAATTCAATGCCATATCTCCAAGGCTTCACTGTTGTTTGGGGATTTTGTAATATTCAGCTTTGCACGTTACTGATTTCATTATAAACTTCATGATGTTGCATCTTCAGTCATTTATTTAAGTTGACTTTTTTTCTACCTGCAGAAGTAAATACAATTTTCAATATCTTCAAGTGAAGACAAACATCAAACTGAATTAAATAAAACTCGTTTAGTACGAACACGGATACTACGAATGTACAGATATAGCGAAGTTATCTTGGATCCCCAGGTAAATTAATTTAACGATTTCATTATAAGGATATAAAGAATTACGGATACAGCGAAGCAATTTCAAGATCCCAGTGACTTCGCTATAACTGAGTTTTACTATATACACATAAATGTAAACGCAAACCCTAAATCAAGAAAGGTGTTTTTTCTGATTATCATTCTGACAGATGTTCAAGTTAAACTGTTAAACAAGTTTTCTTTGATACATGCATATATTATAATGATTTTAAAATCATTTTGATCAATAAATGAGAAATAAGCAGACCATTACTACATGTAGTGCTGTGTTTTTGTAACAATTTAGATTTGATTTTTGAAACTGGTTAGCTGTCCCAATTCCTGAAATTGTCTTTTCCAAAATTAACTCCAAGGTTTCATTCGAATTCTGTTATAGCCATGATTTACATGTGTATCTGCTTATGTTCCTTTTCCTTTTCATCCTCTTTGGTGAATCCTTTGACAAAATAAAAAAAATAAGAATCTAATCATGTTAAAAATCACTTAATTCAAGATAAAAATTGACTAATTTTATAATAAAAATCAATACGTACCGTATAATCCCTATTAACCGCCCCGGGCGCTAAGAAATTTGCAAAAAGGGGGCGGTTATTTGGTATTCTCTTTATGATATTTATGTCATATTTTAAGTTCAAAAAATCTTTTGAAAAAAAAAAAAATACAAGGAACCACTAACATAATGTCTAACTTTACCGAAAGTGAAAATTATCCACCCAAATTATGCTAATTTTTTAATTTTCCACCAAGATATTGGGTAATAGACAAGTTTCATTTTCATTTTCTTCAATTTTTTGATATGTTATACCATTCTTATTGATTTTTATCACTGTACAGGGGGCCCTTATTTCCTGACAATTGAAAAAGACCTAAGGGGTGCTATTAGGGGCAGGGGCGGTTAATAGGGATTATACAGTATATATATTAATTATCTTTCTGTCAACATGATCAAAAGGAAAGTCATATATTATCCATACAAAAACTGTTCAGGTCAAGAACTACTTGATCAATAATGCTGTGAACACATGGGATAGAAATTTACAGTGCAAAATATTAGGCTATAATTTTTTTCAGTCCCATAAATTTGTATGGAAAGCATTGACCTTTGCAGGCAATTTTTCTGTATTTTTCCTTTTAGAGAATTGATTCTCCATTGAGGCATTGTAGATTTGCAAGAAAAAAAAAATTAAAAATATAATCTTCCCCCCTTTTTGGTACTGAAAATTTGCATTTCATTTAGGATATATTTCACATCAGCTATTATAATTATCCCATTTTGTCAAACCCACTGAAGGAGACCCCCCCCCCTCCAAAAAAATTTCAAATTATCTCTGCTTTTGTTTTTAAAACTTCCCTAGTATAAATATTAATACACGTGTAGTCATTTACTTGCGATTATTTTTCTTTTCTTAATAAAAAGAAAAAAAAATTAAAAAGTTGCTTTGAAATATAGGCCTTGATATCTATATATTTTTTAAAATCAATTCAGTGTACTGGAATTGGTTTTATAAATATAAGGAGATTGTGTCTGACCTGATGTATGTCTTCATGCTCTGCCATCTATATGTATTTTTATGTATTTTTTCAATTGTGAAATGTACCGGGGAGAGTCAGGGCAGAGGCCCCTTCATGTGTCACAATTTTCAAAGCAGAGGAATCTCAGGTTACATGCATGCAAGCCAATTAAATGGAGAAATAAGTATGCATACTTAGCATTTGTAATATTTATAATTACCTCTTGTCTTCTTATCTTGGCTTTTTTTCCTTCTTCCACACTGCCAATCCTCACCCCGGACCCGCTTTGCTAAGTTTTCTCACCAAATTATTTATTTACCATTACAAGTGCCTACATATTTTACCTCCAAACGCGAGAGAGTAATCAAAGGGAAGTAATTGGTAAGCAAAAAATGCTTCAAAATGCAGAAAAAAATGGATATTCACCTTTGAATTTCTTTAACACATATCATTTGCCCACCAATTTTTTAATTGTTTAATTATAATCAAATATCAACCTTTCATGTTTTATTATTGCTTAATTTGTACATGGCTGCATTTTTTTGTTTTATGTCTTAAAAAAACTAAGCAAAATTTACTATATTTTTGACATTTTGCAATGCATAACATGACCACTTACGAGTGTAAAATTAAATTTGAACTGTAAACATTGTTGTTTGAATCTCTAGTATTGGATAACAACAATAAAAACAAATTTAGATATCTCTGTTTATTTCTAGACATGGTTTTTTATGAAAAGTACAGATTTTCATGATTTACAAAAATGAGAAAGTTTATATCCCGTTTCTATGGCAACCAAGGTTACAATTCAAAAACTATTTTTAGATTTTACAATCACTCACACACCTGTATTAAATTATGATATAAAAATTTAAATCTGTAACTATGCGTGCCAAAATATTTTGGTGATTACAGAGAATTGGTCTTAATTACTGTTTGACTGTGGCTGTTTAGAAGTCATCCTTTATCTAAGTAATTATTTCAGCTGCTGTATATCAATGTCTCCATGTTTCTAATTGTTTTGTAAACCATGGTACTTACATGTTAGATGGATACATGTATTACTTTTCAATCATTTGTGTCATTACGGGTTATACCTAATTTTACAATTACAATTTAATATGTTTCTAATGTACAGCTTATTGATAAGCGCAAGTACGAGAACATTGTTTTGAGTTTTTACTCATGTTGTAAATTGTATGTGACACTTGTTCATTTTTTTTCCTGTCTAATCCTCATTTTTATTCATTTTTTTAAAAATATTAATTTGCATTTATTAACCCCATGTAAAATTGTTTTACAATTTTATTTTCTGTGGGCGGATGTTATGATTATGGGTTATAAGGGTTTATAAATGACAAATTATTAATTATGAATATATTTTTATATAATTGTTTATTACTTTTCGGTCTTGTTTGACATCTGTAGTTGAAAGTTAATTGTTTTCATTTGATGTTTAGGAAAGGCATTTTTGCACATGTTACCAATATTTAATTCTTGACATCTCTTTCCTGCCTCACGATATCAATGTCATTTACTCATACTTGTTATCAACTTTATGGTTAGATCTTAGGATCGTGTTCTTTGAATTTGTTATGCTTAGCTCTACCTAATTTCAGTGTTGTAAATTAATGTCATACTGATTCCCCCTGTTCTTGCAATTTTCTATCCTTAATTTAATTGGCTGGTCAGTACGAAAGTGGGAGGAGTTGTCAAAGATTAGATGTGAGTGAGTTTGTAAGTGAGTCAATCTTAAGAAATTCTTTGTAAAATTCAGTTTGTTCCATCTACGAAAGTTGTATTTGTGAAATTCATATTTTTGGACTTACAGTAAATTCTAAAACTTTAAAAACCGATTTATCAATTTGACAATTTATTACAGCCTATCAATTGGTAGGAAACAAGTCAGCTAAAGCACGACCCAATGAAAAGTTATATTTGCTGAAAAGGTCAATTTAACGACCATAGATATTGAACAAATACCGACTTTGAAGGACTTTGTTGAAATCTAAGTAACATCAACTTATATGTATGAGTGAGTAGCATGCCTCGTTTAAAAAATGATCGTTTATAATCATCGAAAATAAGTTAAGAGATAAAAACACCATTAGCAGGTGGTAGAGGATGATATCTATTATTTTTTTTGTCTTGTAAGCCTATGTTCCAGTAGCGCATTTACAGTTTACATACTCTTTAATTTATCATTAAATTATACCCTTTGATTTATTGATTTTGTGTTCTTTTATGTCCCATTCAAGAGTCAAAGGAGATGGGTGAATATGATGAGAGAAATGCCTATGGTGCGACAAACATGAAAATGAAAAATTAAATCTCAGTTACATTAACATTTTACCACTATTTCATATTGCATAAAAGTATACTTTATGTTAAATCTCTGCTACTTGCAAAAATATCACAAAGATTGAATTTATTTACTAATAAAATATCATACACACACAAAAGACGACAAAAAGAGTCATTTTCAGACACTATAACATTATTTTTCGATATGAGTGGATCTAAGCTCATTTTCCTAACAACCTTGATCCTCAAAGTTTGCATAAAAATATACAGTTTTTGGTTACCAAAGTAAAGAGTGAAATAGTCCATCAAACAAATCAAAATAGGAGCAGAGCAAATGGGGACCTCCAAAACATCAGAGGTTAGATCAAATGGGATCAGGTGCCATGAAGGAGTGAGGATCTCCTGCCGACCGGTCACACCTGCCGTGTGCTCCATGTCATGTTCGAAAAATAACGTAAAGAATCCGTCGTCAGTTCTGTGGTGAAACAATTAGTACGAAAAATGTCTTTCAGCATTTGCCTCAATGATAAATTGTATTTACTGACAAGGTCATTGTATGGATAATAGAACTTACGAAATGATGAATTTAAACGAGATTTCTTATAGTCTTGTTTCATCAATTTTTTAACGTTTGTCAATTATTTACCTCGTTTTAGAAATTGTTCATACGTAAAGCATGCTCTTGCGTATCGAATCAACTGAGATATACAAACTCCGTATGCAGGTGACGAAGCACAGGCACCTGACGTTACTTATTTCTTCTAATAAAAAAATATATCATACGTATATATAGAACAAGTTTGTAATATTTAATATTTGCAATATATTGTAATAACGCCATCTTTAATAAAAATTCAGTTAAACAATATGGTCATGTCAATTGTATTTTCGAATTTGAAACTCCGTAAAATAAAGTGAATACCTACTTCGAAAATCCAAGATGGCGGTCATATGGGTACCTTGTTTATTATTAGGTATATATTTTTTTTATTAAAAGAAAAACAAGTAACGTCAGGTGCCTGTGTGATGAACGTATATTGCTGCAGAAGTACGGGTAGTTGACGATTGTAAAGTAAAGTCATCACCTTTATCATAGAACTTGTTTGTTAGATTTCCATTAACGTCTCTTTAAAGTAAAATTTCCAAATATGAAACAGGTGTGTCAGACTCTGTGGTATCTTTCATCTCAAGCTTACCAGGATATATCGCATCGACATAAGAATGGAAATTACAATTGTTAATTGACAATATATATTGTCAATATATTGTAATAACGCAAATATTAAGAAGAAAATTCAGTTAAACAATATGGTCTTAGGAATTTTACGAAATATTTTATTACGAATTAAAGTGAAGCTATAAATACATTACATTATTAACATTCAATATAGTTATAACCTTATAAAAATGTAAAAGTTCATCAATTCATAATTTCATATGTATTATCCCTAAGATCATTGACAATAAAAAAATACACATCACTTTTCTTGCATTCGAACTGTAACTGGATCAAAACTCTTTTTCACAGATGAATGCACTATTGGTGTTACAGTTGAGATCATTCCAGAATCCATTTCGGCAAATTTCGACACAGTGCTGGTTTCCTCCCCAATTATTAGGCTGATTGTTGCGCCAGTTTGAAAATGTTACATTGGTATGGCGATTCCAAGTAAATGTTCCTTCGTTATCGATATCCGTTGCCCCTATCCAAAAATTACAGCATTTTGGCCAATTGGAGCAGTCAGCTACAACACAAAATCAATTGTTATACCCTTATAAATATCGTTCTTTATATCTATTACTAATAAAAAGTCCAACAAAAGAAATGTTTTTTGCATCAACCTAACAATTTTATTGTTAACCGGCCTGTTAGTCCAAAATAAGAATCGTTAGACTACAACGTCACTGTCATGTTACAATTTATTATCCGTCGTTCAATATAATCGACACGGAAATAGCCGAAGTTAGAAGCCTGTGGCTCAGGCAACATTTTCACCTTCAGATCTAACAAATTTTACCTTCAGATCCAACAAATCATATGTTGCCCTCATACTCAATCAGTAACTGGTTAATAACACTCACTAAAAAGGTTATTTTAAATCTTTTAACATGAATCCCACATTACTCAGCATACCGTATGAATGTTTAAATTTTTCGTCTTGTCTTTCCGAAGATTTGCTTTTTTTAAGAGAACAAATCTAAAATTTATACCTTAGAATCATCGTAGTGCTGGGGATAATGACAATAATTTTATTATACTTTGATGAATTATATGTTTTAATTAAAATCATAATAAAACACAGCTATCTCATAATATCAACGTTCACGTCATATGAGACATCATAACTGATTTTCAACATACATATACGTTTTATCAGGTAAATAAAACAAGAGTTGTGCTTTGATTCCGGGGTTCAAAGGCCCAATTTATTGTTCACTTAGGTAAGAGATATTCAATGCTAAATGTTTCCAGTGGTTTTCTATTTGGTTGAGTATAGAAACTGAGCGTCTTACCATTATTCCAAGCAGGAAGAAAAGCCTCCATGATCCATACATTTTCTGCATATGTATCTATTTCAACAAGGTACGCACCATATTGTTCACATTGTTTCTATAATGACATTAATGCATATGATCTTATTATTAATAGGTGAATTGACATTATTTTAGGATTATTCTCTTGATATGTAACAATAAATACATTTGCCATTGTGTTTACTAATATAACTGTATTTTAAACTGAAATGCATTAATTTATCTTTTTCTGCATATTGTCCGTTAGTTTATTTTGGTGTAATTTTAAAGTTGAATTGAGATAATAATGATAATGTTCAATTTATTTTTGCCTAAAATACTGCATTCGTTTTCAACTATTACTTTGCATTTCCCAAACTGCATAATTGCATTGAATATAGTCTCAACTAAATTTTAATTTGTGTAAACTCTTCTTTTTGCAAATATCCTCTTTTCAAGGTGTAGTTACAAGTGGCCGGTGCATCATCTTACAAAAACCTATTCTGAAGCACACATTTGAATTGACAAAATCTTACTTTTCAAAGTGGAGCACAATAAAGTTAAATTCTGGGTTGGTAAAAGGAAAATACTGATATAATTCATCATGTTTTCACCATATATTTTTCCATTTTAAATCTCCTTACATGTATTGTTGCAATGCAACTTAATTTGTACAAAGATATGCGGATGCAATAATTAACATTTCCCAATTCCTCAAAGGACTTCCATTATATTTAAGCAGGCTTAGTATATATTGTGCATTACATATAATGTTATCAAAGTCAAATACTGACTTTTAAAGTCAGTCGATGCAGGCATTGGCCGACTGCATATCAGAATAAGTGAATAAAAGCATAACATTTGTTTCGGACTACTTCTGTAGTCATAAACAACTTCCTTCATAAATCTATTAAATTATATTCACTTTGCTAATAGAAGTCAAAATTTCTTTCCAATTTTCCCAAAACATTGAACTTCAATAAAAAAAAAAATGATTTAGACAAATAAAAATTAGTTGAGAGCCCATTATTGATATAATTTTAGACAACAATAACAGTATATCATTCAGAATCAAGGTCTTTTGATTCTAAAAAGTATGAGTGTATACATTTATATTACTACCTTTTATCTTTTAAGTGGAGCTTCATATATACTTTAAAATAATCGTTAATTCAAAATTTAAAATCTAGTACATTTTGTTACATACAAAAATAATTTTAAATAGCTTTGCTAATGAAACCAAATTTCACCCATCATTGGATCGTATTTTTTGCTGACTTGATTAATAAAATATTAGAGCTTTGTGTTTATTCTACATTTGACTATGGAATGTTTCGTCATAAGTTTCAGGTCGTGGTCCTCCAAGGCAACTGATGCGTCCTAATGAATTTCCAGAGATACTTGCTTACAGATATGTATTGTTTAAAGGGTTTTTTTTTATTAAATTGATCACTTTTTGAAGTCATTTTTTTTTCTATTGAAGTAAAATGTCTTACTTAAAACTTGTTTCTTGGTATAGTTACATTGTGTTTTTTGTACATATATTCCATTGCAATGTAATGATTAAAAGGCGCTTATTTGCAACACAAATCTTTGTCATGCAATCCATGCAAAAGTACATAGGTTCATGAATAATATTCAGATTCCAAGATAATAATATTAATTCACAGATATTTTAAGCAAAATGCTACTAGCTTGGTTCTTTATTTCAGAAAAGCATTAATCATATTTATGGATGGATCGTACATTTATTTTTGCATTTCCCATTTTATGTGGGGTTTTATTTTTTTTCGTTGAAGAGGAATTTATAAAATCTCTGCTTAAAACTTTTTTCTTGGTAACAATTTGTCAAAAGGAAACCAACCGATCAGGGCAAAGCTAAAAAAACATATACACTTAAAAAAAAAAATTCAAACAAATCATTAATCATAATGGAAAAATTTGACCTTTGCATTATCATAATAAATTCATTCGATTTGTAACAATGTTCAAAAATAAACACACTCAGAAAATATCTACACAAACAAATTGAAAAAAAACATTTAAAAATTGAAGAATGGAAATCATAATAAATTACGTTTGATAATAAAAAAAACATAAGGGAGATTTTTTTCAGATTGAAATGCCTAAATCTGTAAAAAAATACATTTTTTTTTAATCATCATCTTACGTTAATATAAGTTAAATGTATAAAATGATTAACGTTAATAAATTTACCGTTATTTTGAATATAAGTAAATGTATACAAAGGTTAATAAACTTACCGTTATTCTGAAACCAGGATTTTCATCCGATATCAGCACGATTTCTATCAATTGACCTTTCATTGAGATAGCATTTCATGAGTTTACATGAAAAGAGCGCTTTGTTATACAATATTCCAACACACGCCGATTTTAGTATTAAGCAGTGCACAGCGCATTCATCTTGACTAACGCCTTCGAAAACATTTACGTAGTACAAGGAATGTAATGGCAGAGTGTTGTCAAAATAAAAGTTTCTTGTCAGCTGTTTTTCCAAAGAAAGAGGATGTGAAAATTTCCCGAAAACATCAAGAAGAAAACACACAAGAATATGACATTTAAACATTTTCTTGAAGTTTTTTAAAACAATATTCTTGTAATATTAATCTGGATTGAAACACACAGTAAAAATATAATTTCCCTTGCAATTACATGTACATGAGAGTATTTAACATTCAGTCTGGTTCCTATAATGATTTCTTGAAGCACTATTAAAAGGACTCCTTTCTTGCGTACAAATACTCAATAGACAGTTCTACAGCATGGTGCCATTAAATTACACGCTACTTTACGAAATGCATTATCAAAGTATTTTCATTAATTGTGCATGAGATTTAACTACTAGTTTTAATAACAACTGAATGGTGTATTTAAAATGACTATGACAGATGATATATACTATACAATCTTTTTTTTCCTGAAAATACTAACTGAAGCAAGATTTTTGTGAGTGAATTATAAATGTTTACCTTCGATTTTTTTTTAAAAGTCACAAAACGTTGTTCAGTATAAACTAATTTTTACATTTTCAATTGATTCCATTATATATTAAAATAGAAAACGGTTTTGCTTGGAATTTTATTGAGTTTATAGTTTTCTGTATTGTCTTGCTCCTTTTTTGTTGTTGTAAATAAATTGTTTTGTATCGCATTGTTTTGGGTTACATGTAATAAAAGTATCGAATTTTAATTTTTGCAGCTTTAACAATCTGGTAACGTTAAAAAATGTTTTATTTGCATAAGAGATACACATAGAATCCAGCGGAGCATATATCCGTTCCGATTATTTTTCTATTTTGTATATCTTTGAATAATGTTTACTATAGAGTCTAATTCATTGTATATAATAGACTAGCTTCAAACGTCTAAAAATCAATTGTTAAAAAGCTTAGGAAATACAGTTCATGAACATGAAGAACAGTAAAGATCCCTAAAGTCCAATAAGGAATCTGATGTTTTTATAGTAGCTAAATATTGCATTTATTGATGTTTAAAGTTACTTAAGACAATCAATTCTCATTTCATAGTTTTCAAACACAATGTTTGTTAATAAAATATGAGAGAGAAAAAAATTGGTGATTTGATCAATGAATCACAATATCAGTGAACAGGAAATAGGAAATCTGAAAAAAATGCACCTTGACCTAGAAGAAATCATTAATGGAGGCTGGTACATAAATTGCAATTATTTTGTTGCGTACCATAGCCTGAATAAGTATGGGATATAAAACTAAAATCCTGGGAAATTAAACCCCCCCCCAACAACAACAGCAACAAGGTGCCTAGAAGGTATAAGCATCTCCTGTTGACCAATTATATCCGTTGTATGTAGCATAAATGGACCATGAAGGTCGAGGCTATCTGGTACCGCCTGCAGGTCAGCGGTCAGGAGTTATCTTTCCATAAGTTATCTCGCATTCCTTTTTTATCCCTCTTTTACATGAATGTCCCATCAATGTAATTTGTAGTATCTTGTGTGTTTAATTTAGTGCATGATAAATGTATATTTTTTTCTAGGTTATACCCTATATTCAGTATTTAACAACAACTATCTTTAAGGCGATACTTTACAGCCATTTTTGGAAGAAATGTTTTAATATATTTTTCTACTCTGTACAAAGCACGTATTTCACATTGCAGGCCATATATCAATTACAGTAAGCAGAGATCAAGAAATTAATAAACCTTCTGAATGAAAAATTGCTCTTATTTGATCGATATTCTGCTTTTGTATTTATTAAGAATACTAAACATCAAATACTCATATTCAATAATATTTCCGAAATACATTTCTTTGAAACTGCGAAGCTTTTCCTTTGAAAGCCTTGACGATGTCGTCTACGGCTCTCAAAGCAAAGGGATAGCAATAGTGAGTGCACGTGCAAGCCCACTCTGGTCTTACGTTAAACGATGAGCGATAACGCTTCAACCTTATCAGGGTTTCGATATAAGTTTTCTTAATGATGTCATGCTGTGCTTTAAGTTTCTTCTTTCTTGCAGATTTTACGATTGTTGAAATTTTTATTTTCCACCAAATAAAATTTTCGTGTTCTTTTTTTACGTTTTGTATAATATGTGCATGTTATCAAGCCAGTGAATCTGGAATTGATGAAATGATAAAGTGGTATTCGAGAAGCTTTCGTTGACATGCGAACATCTATGATGAATGGATAAAAGAGATAACCTTTCATTCGCGCGTGAGTAGCCGAGTATCAAACAATGCACGCGCATCAAAGAATTAGGCATGCATAGATGAAATATACTGCATTTGATAAGTCACAACGGCATGTCTAAATTACATTTTAAGGACAGATAATACAAACACACTTTCTATCAAAACATGAAAATAACAGCTAAAAGGTAAAATGACTAGGGTATGCTGCGATGATTTTAATGTTTAATTCAAAGGTTCACATTGATGTCTGTTAAGTAATGAAATGGTATGTTGATTCATAAGAGTAACAACTAAATGGATTTTGATCATTATAGAAAGTTTACAATTTCTTGAAATTTTACAATTTCTTGAAATTTTGAAAGCTGAATATTTTACAACCAAAACAAGTACAATAATATACATCAATCTAGACATTCATTTATTTGTTTGAATAATCAGTTCTTAACCTATAACCAAGATTTTTGTGGCACGCCGCAGAAATGCAATAGTACGAATTACTTCAATTTATTTTCTTTCACTCGTTAATAACTATGTATTTTTATAATTGCTAGAAATTTATCAGGATGGGCAAAAACGGATCCCATCTTTTTTTGTAAAAGAAAGTAATTGCAAACGCAAATTTCAAAATTTACTGCTTTAAGTTGAAAGGAATGTGTCAAATGACTCAAAAGTATCTTGATTTTGTTATTCCTGGGAGAAAACAGCATTAGATATCCAAGATTCTTCTCATTAGGGCACATGAATCTGTTCAAATTATCCACTTTGCACCTTTGAAAACAAAAGACATACATTCATCTGTCAGTGTTGATACCAAGTTTCGTTGAAATTTACAATACATATTCCATTCTTATCAGATTAAAACAATTCATTAAAGTGTTTTAAACTTAAGGCACGTATTGCTATCTTATCGGTTAAAGTCAATTCATAAAGTTTAAGGAACCCAGATAGGATGCTATTTACAAATGTCTCACTAAATTTCTCTTCGACTTTTATTCGGATTAATTACATGTAATATCTTTTTGACACAGTAATGGTGTTTAGCTAGCATAATGACCGAATTTAAACTTGGGTAAGAAAATTTTTTCCCTGTATTCTTTACATTTCTTTGTCTACTGATTTCAGGAGTAATAGAGCTATTAAAACCATTTATCAGTTTTATGAGGAAAGCTTTCTAATTACATTAGCAGAAAAATGGCTATCCCGAAATTTATGTTTCACGTGGTCACTCGACTCCCAGTATTTATCTGTTCTGTTTGATCTTTCGCATCAGCAGAAAATTTGTCAGCTGGAACAACTTCTTCCTTAAGGTGGCAGAGGATAGTTTCGAATAAAGTACCGGTCAAAAAATAGAAAAAATAGAGAAACCTGAGGTTTGAAGGCATATTATAGGTAATTTTATAGATAGAATATTTTTTGGGTGTATTTGGAGGGAACTGGTGGCCTTGTATATTTTATTGAAATATGACACTTTAGTGTCACTACTACTGTATATGGGATATGGACTAGAAATACGAAACTAAGCTCAAAACTCGCTCTACCGGTATTTCACCAGAAAAGCGGGGTGGGTTCACAGGATGAATTGTAGCTTGAAAACGAGGTGGTTGAGCCATTATCTCTTGCTGTTCATTGGTATGTACAAATGTTATTCTGCAATTTGTGTGGTAGCTTAGGTCAGGCGCACGGGCCTGGAAGCAGATGCGGCTGCGGCGAAATAGTGAAAATAGGCTTGATTTTCATGAAATTTTGAGATTGTCCCTGCACCATCTTTAGGGCTCATTGTGTAAGTTGTACATGTTTTATTCCTAAAAGCTTCAAATTTCTCAAGGGACTACATCATACTATTATTACATGTAGAGGGAATTTAAAATTTTTCAATGCACATTTTTAAAGCAGCTCAATAGTAAGTAAACCGTCAGTCAAACGTTTTGATTGCAAAAAAAAACTATCCTCTGTACTACCGCTCTTTTGTGGGGGAGTTCTAAATTTCTGGGAGCACATGTCATTGTTTATAGTAGTGTCAATCGAATGATTCTAACAATTTAATGAAGAAAGCACTATGTTTTGCCAGATATTGAACTCCAAATAGTAGATGGTCAAATAAGGAAAGTTTAGAATATTTTATCTGCTTTAAAATGTGACGATTTTCAATGAAAATTTAATGAGAAGAGTCCGCTTAGTTAAAAATATCGTTAAAAATGTAATACTTTAGGATTAGGCTCCTCTCAAAACATTATTAGGCTAGTTAAGCAATTGTTTAGCAAGGTATTCCGCCAGGATCGATCTTGCATTGCATTCAATAGCACTTTGCCCCCACCCTAAAGACATTTCCTACCTCCATCGCAAAAGAATTCCGCTAAGTTAAGTAATCGCGATATCAAGTATTGGGGGATCTTTTAAATGCACTTTGCAATATTGCTGGAAAACAAAATTCAAACAAACTAAAACCCCCAAAAGCAAAATTATACCTTTTCCAGATCTGAGGATTAACAGTGAAACTTCAAATGTTGTAAGGGTAATTTTCAGAATAAATCAGGCTATAAGTTATTATCATGCAATAGGAACTTAATTCATATTTGGCTAAATTTATGCCCCCCTATATCATGTAAATTAAACAACATAATCAACCAAGAAAAGCCAATGCTTTATTCAAACTTCAAACTGATGTACTCTTGAAATTAAATTCAGAGATTCTCAAGTGTGAAATATTGCCCCATGGTTCCTTTGGCAATTACATAAATTTTATCAAATTCGTTGGCAATCAAAGGTTGGCTTACTTACCCATGCTAATTAATTTTACTTATTTAATGAGTCGTACAATAAATTTGACAATACAATCTGACACAAAGATATTTGCTTCAGCATTTCAGGGATGGGGATTTGGATTGATGTACCTCTTGCTCATGCATTCTGCATTTCTAAGGCTATAACCATTAGAAATAAAGGAATTGATAATTTTATTTACCTGTGGTTTGGGTAAATAAGGGTTAGACTGGTGAATTAAGGAAAATGACAAATTAATGACCAATGCAAGTTAAAGAACATAATCTGAGTATGCTATAACCAGTTGCTTAAATTATAGAAATTCTCATCTTTTAGCTTTGGTAAGTATTTAAAAGTTATTAGCTCTAGGGATGCTGTGACCCAGAAAAATGGTAATTGATCATTAATCATGTAATATTAAATTTTCATTTTCAACTACTGACAAGGTCAATTTAATAAGGTTTTAGATAAAAAGGATATACTTTACAATTCACAAAATATAATGGAAAAAATATTCCAGCTTTTCACTTGTGTTTACTGCAAAAATCGAAGAGGACTTGCTACAAACATATCATAATGTCACCTTAGTTCAGAAGTGTTAAAATTTCGTAAAAAGGGTAAGATTCCGAAAAAAATTTATACACCAAGATCGTTTCCTAGAAAGATAGATGGAAGAAAAATCTTAAAACAATATAAGTTGCCTTCTGAACAGCTTTATGAAAATACTTTATGGAATGAGAAACTGCAGGGGGAGCCAGTTTTTATTTTTATGTTGAATAGAGTTATCTTTCATAGACTTATAAGATGTTTTTTAAGATATCGACGTCGTATTGTCAATTAACAATGGTTATTTCCATTTTTATGTCAATTCGATATACCCCGGTGAGCTGGAGATAAAAGATAGCACAGAGTCTGACAAATCTGTTTCATGTTAGGATATTTTACTTGAAAAAGACATTAATGGTAATCTAACAACAAAGCTCTATGACAAACATGGAGACATATACTTTTCAATCGTCAGCTTCCCTCACTTATACAGCAATACCTTCATCGCCCGCATACGGAATTTATATCTCTCAGTTGTTTTGATACGCAAGAGCATGATCTACGTAGGCCTATGTACAATTTCTAAAACGAGGTAAATTATTGACAAATTAGTTTATGAAACAAGAATACCAGCAGTCTCGTTTAAAGTTATCATTTTGTAAGTTCTATGTTCGATAAAATGACCTTGTCAGCAAATATAAATGTATCATTGAGTCAAATGCTGATTTGACGTTTTTCATAACAATTGTTAGTCCCTTCTCTACACACTGAATTGACAACGGATTTTTCAGTTAATTAACGGTCATGACAAGGAGCACAAGACGTTTGTGACCGGTCGGCAGGGGATGCTCACTCCTCCATGGCACCATATTTCGCCTCTGATGTTTTGAAGGTCTGTGTTTGCTCTGCTCCTATTTGTATTGTTTAGGGACTTTCGATTTTGAAACTCTTTATTATCCTCCTATATTTCATTTAGATTAATACTATGTCGTATCTTATTAACCTACAATCAAATATAACCTATAGCATGCAAAGCTATTTGATTTTTTAAAAGAATTACACTGAATTTATTACAGATGATCTATTTTAATCTACTATATTTTAAAACTCTGTCGAGTGCTATACAGTGAAGTGTTATATTGTTAATCTTAAATTGTATTTGGGGAAGAAGGCTGTGTCGATAATTAGACACATTTATTATGTTATTTCCCTAAGAAACTTTATAAAAATTTATCTTATACTGACATTTATTTCAGTATTTGTCAACAAGATGAAAATGTCTATTTATATTGTTTTTGACAAAATTAGGAAGGGGCCCAAAGCATTCAAAACATGAGAGAATTTTTTTTTCAAATAAATTTGAAATTAAAGGCTCGTTTTCCCCGTGGGATTTGCTATATTGACTACGTTGCAGTTACTAGGTCACACAAATTCAAAGATCATTTTCTGTGATGGCGAACAAATATCAGAAAAGTACATTAAATATTAATTTTTGTAAATAGAATATATAACACCTTTACGACACGTAAAGTATTTCACAACAGGTTGTTTGTGTTTGTTTGTTAAGGTATTAATTTGAGTCTGAAACATTAAATTATCACAGAAATTTAATATACATACATGTATACAATGCATGGACGGATTTAACATTACCTCAATATCGTAAAAATAAATCTAAACCAAATTCAAATGGAGAAAACATTCTGCCATACGTGTCTGCTGGAAAAAATATAATAATAAAATTGTTAAAAGAATCAGTGTTAGAACGTATCTTTCTTTTTAAGCAGCCTCAGGGATTTTGTATTTTGCAAAGTATGGGGAAAGGTGATTTTTAAACAGGAGGCGAGTTCTGGTTCAGGACACTGTGGAAATCAGTTGTAATTTTTTTTCTTAGTAAAACCAATGATACATGTATGTATGTATGTATGTGATTTATCATTATATTTTCATCAAGTTGTCAGATGAATATAAACACAATTAGTACAAGACAATGTTTATAAGCAAATTCAATGGCAAACATT
>NW_026922086.1:0-19160 GCF_032062105.1 Saccostrea cuccullata | reverse complement strand
GAACATGTTGACCACTCTGGAACGTTCAAGAAACTTAATGTTACTAATTATATACATAATTAAACAATACACATCTCACAACAATAATATATTAAATAAAAATGAAATTCTTAATATAAACTTTCATTATATATATTTGAAGAAGAAAAACAAACGGCATTAATATTCCACCCGATCCGATACTTATTAGCTGGTACTATAACAAACTTATTAGCATTATTTGCATGCTTATAACACTCATAAAGACAGACCGTAGACCACACGGTCCCCTAGGGTACATTATTAGCTCTTTTATACCAAATGATAAAAGTGGACCATGGTAAATTATTAGCTTCTTTTAACAAGAACACTAATTATATCCAATGACGTTGTGTTTAAGGGTTAATTTGGGACCCCTTTTTGTGGACCCAAACTTCCTGTTTTGAGTACCATTTAAAATCCATTAGGACCTTTCTTCTGATTTTTCTACATTTAAAATTATGGCTGAAAAGGTTAGTAATTTTTTTTTCACAATCTCCAAATGAATTGTCCAACTCTAGGTCTATAACACTGATTATTATAATAAATAACCATTAATAATTGAAAGGGAATATCTTAGGGGGGGGGGGGGTGCAGTGCCTCCTCATAGCACATGTTCACTCCAGTGCCTTCATACATCAGCTACTCTATACAGACAATTATTCAGTGATTATAATCGCCTTCAATATTCATTCCACATTTATTCTGAATATTTGAGTCACCTTTTCTATAATTTCATAGAGTGTTGGTCTCATTATTACATATGCAGTACTCCTCCTTTATTTATAAAATGCACTTTGTAAACCATTATCTTCCATTCAACACAACTCTTCAATATAAAATCCACGTATAAAAATGTACCCTTCCTTGCGTGGTCTATCCACAAGTTAAATGACGTCATAAGAATATAAACATTCAAAATACATCACTGCCATATGATTCTTCATAATATTTGAATTTTAATTGATATTAGAATTTAATAAGTCTGCATTTAAAAGGCTATCGTTCGTATGCTTTGTAGTATAGGCAATGTTTTAATCATCTATAAATAGCCCACTCTTTACCACACTCTCACAAGAACGACAACTCTGCACGAGAGATTGTAAATAGCCATCATTATTTTGGTATTTCGATCCCGATAAAAATAAACCCCTCAAGTTTTATTTTTAAACCCACTTTAAGTTTATGCTTAAAACTAATTCCATTATACTACCAAATCAGAAATAATAACCCAACACATGTAATAGACTAGCAACCAAATATTTAATGTATAACTGATACACATATATTATTCACATACAATATAAAAATATATTAAAGCTTCAATCATAATTTTTTAACCTGTTTACAGCTCCAGATCTACCTGTCGTCGTTAACTAGCTTTTACACATTATTTAATTGAAATCTGTTCTATTAAACCCCATGACCAAATATACTTGATTCTAATTGAAAACTTTCAATATTGGAATAATCCATTAATTTTTACCATGTAGAAATTGATTTCTGTCTAATTCCTTTCTCAAACCAAAAAATCACATTTCATATAATATCATTACAAGATTAAAGTCCAATAAAGAAACAAGAGGTCCATGGTCCACATCCCTCATCTGAGCACATTGCCTGGAAAATAAAGCAGAAATTGTATCAGAATTGAGAAATTTACAGGGGGGGGGGGGGGGGTAAACTACATGTATCAACTACCTGATAATGCTTTTGCTGTTTCTGAGCAGATGATTTTTTTCTAATTTATTCATTTGACCCCCTCCCCCATTGTGCCCAAGCCCTACACCCTAGGAGCCCTCATTTGAGCCAGTATGACTTTGTACTACCTGAGAATGCCTTCATATTAATATGATTAAACATGGTTTTTCTGTTCTTTGGGGAAAAAAACCCTCAACATTTATAGGCAAAACTTTGATCCCAAATAGTGCCCTAACCTACATGTACCTCCCTTACTGCCCGTTCATGACTTGAACAATCTTAAATCACACTTCATTTTAAAAGTACATCTAGTAACCTAGCGTAAACATGCTTACAATATTCATCAATTTTAGAATTTCATTTCAAAATACATTCAAATAAAATATTTACAATACTAATAGCAGAGACTTACTCCTCCCTAATACCTATACAATACACAGGGAAATTTTCACTCTCATTTTATTTTCGCCACATACCCTCATTTTGGTGAATTTAAAACAGGTCGAATTCAAAGAATACAATATAACTTCTTTAACAAAATATCACTAGGCAAATTCAAACTGGGACAAAATATTTTGTATTTTTAAGTGTGAAAGGCCTAAACTAACACATGTTGAAAATAATCCTTTATAATAACATTATTTATTTATTATACTGTATAATTATTTTGTACTTTTCTAGAGTTGATGTGTCGATCTGCTCTACTTTAAGTTTAT
Organism: Saccostrea cuccullata; assembly: GCF_032062105.1. Classification (NCBI taxonomy): domain Eukaryota; kingdom Metazoa; phylum Mollusca; class Bivalvia; order Ostreida; family Ostreidae; genus Saccostrea; species Saccostrea cuccullata. Next base: position 16,725 of record NW_026922086.1, on the reverse strand, counting down.
TACCAAATATGTAATTAATACTTGTAACAAGAAATTTCTCATTCAATACTAACTTGTAATACCCCCCCCCCCCCCTCCTGGTATAAAACACTATCATTATATATGTACACAAGTTCAATTACAGGCAACTGTACAGAAAAATATTATCTTGACATCAAATTCATTTCAAAATTATGCCACCATATGGCATGCCCCAACAAAGAGTGTACTAAAATTTCAATCATCTGTTATGAATCAGTTGATGACGAAACCGCCACCAAAATTTGTTATGTATGAAAGGGACAGATGCACAGAGGAACAGGAAGTTGACATTTGATTTGAAGAAAATTGTAATCCCATCTTATGGCATTCCTCAGAGAAGATTGTGTTAAATTTCAAGCATCTGCGATGAGTAGTTGCTGAAAAATCCTCAAGGAAAATTTGTTACTGACAGACAGACAGGCACACCGGGCCCAGGGATCATGAAACAGACTTAGACTTAAGTCAAAATTTTAATTATCTATAAAATATTTAAAACTTGTTAAAGGAAACTCATAATTTGCATGCAACAGCAAGCTGATGATACAAAATTGCACTTGGATAGCATTTTCATTTCGGGCTGCTTGACCTCTAAAAAATTTCAGCATCTAAGGCATTTTTCGACTTAAGCTTAAGATGCTTCATGATCCCGGGGCCCGGGTAAAACACTTACAAACACTTACAATATACCTCCCTCTCCTATGGAGCGGATGTATAATAAATCATACCCTAAGCCTTTTCTACCTCACTTCCAGAATCAACACTTGGGCCTTCATCTCTCTGACTGATATTGGGGTCTCGGGCTAATACAAGATGTGTAAAAAAAAGAAATGGAGAAGGGCATATGTACAAAATAATAATTTTAACCTTACCTACTACAATATAAAACAAGGTACTCACCGGGCATCAAATATTATAAATAAACATGTACTGGAAAAAGCATTCTGAGAATATTGCATATTAGCAAAAATGTCCCCTATACTGGGTTCCCCTTTTTCTTCAGAATGTCATTTTATAATACGCAAAAGTTCTGACCTATTAAAACTGCTTGTTTTGAGGTTGTGAATGCCCATAACCTATTAAAATAATCCACTTAAAGATTGAAGTGCAACTCCTTTTTTCAATTGTCTTTTTCTCCTTTCAAATATTTACCATCAGAATTCAGCATAAACCCGATCTTAAACCATTATGAAAATTTAATAATGCAATAATTCTTAAATTATTCGAAACTTGATCTTTGACTTATCAAGATACACTAATATACCAAAATTAAGCTCAATATCTGCAAGCATTAAAAAAAAGTGCGGAAAACCAAGCAGGACAGACCGGCAGACATATGGAGACAGCTCAACAGACGGATGGACGGACAGCTAGACCTATAGTCCCCTCCGGTTTCATCAGTAGGGGACTAATAATGCCCCACCCTAAAACTAGGGGTCATAATCTGAACAACCTTGTCTTTATTTTATCTGAACATGCTTTCATTGCAATATGACTAGCTAAAATATGGCTTAGTTCTTGGGAACATTCTTCATAAAAATATCCTACATATTCCTATCTAAAACTGATTTTCTCCTTTTAGGTACCTTTAACCCAGGTATTCCAGGTTCCTGATTTGAACAAACTTGAATCAACACTATTTGAAGATGCCTCCATAATAATATGATTAATAATGATTTTGTTGTGGTAAAGGAGGAAATTTTATAAAAATTTTCTCACATAACCCTAGGTTACACTTTGATCCCTCAATGTGCCCCAACACTACTCCCTTGAAAAAAAAAGAATTTACGCAATATAATTAAAGTTTTTTCTCAAGCTTTTAACTTTTCTTCCTTCCTTCTTAAGAATAAGATTTTCAAAGGTGACACCAGATTTTCACTTATTTTCAATTATCTCCCCTTCAAAAAGGGATGCATGAACCCTTTATTTGATTTGAATTCCCTTCACCCAAGGATGCTTTCTGTCAATTTTAATTGAGAAAAGTTTACATATGCATGATGCCAGACAAACTTGATTAATAGAAAAGCTCAGGTGAGATAAAATTGTAAGAAATGATATAATCAAATAGATGTATTAACATACACTATATATATATATAGCTAGTCATAATAATTCCTATTATATTGCTTATGAAATCCTCTAGGGGGGAGAGGGGGGGGGGAACACACAGACAAATTGACAAGGCAAAAATTGTATTTACAAAAAAGGAAACATATTTACAACATCAATAAGGTCACCTTTCAGCTATAAGACCCTGTTAACATGGTTACGTCAGTCGTAACTGTTTGAGTTTTGTTTTATTTAACCATTACCGTGTGTATGTCTGTATGACATCAGAAGTCACATTTCCAAAGAATTGGCGACATCATTTACCAACTGTTCCATTATTGAAAATCTATGAGGGCCAATATGAGCATCACCCGTCCACCTTGTGATGACGAAGGCGGCGTTTTGAATGTTATTTTCTCTCATGTATCGCAACATCTTCCTCCCGGCACCATGTTCGGAATCATCGTGGTAATTTTCATGTAAGGCACCGTCCTCTGTGACGAATCTGTATACCAAGATTCGGTTATCGGCACTGGCTGCGTAGGGATCTATTAAAACTTTGCTGTACATATTCTTCACAGCATCCGCAGTTTTAACTCGAGCACCGAAAGCCATAAATTCCGAGCCGTCCTTTTTGATTGGGTCCGAGTTTTTTAATTTCAACCGAGTCTAGGTGTTCCGTCTCTTCAGCTGTTACCAATAACGCATCTGCATTCGTTAGAAATGGAACATCCTCTTTATATCTGGCGCCGTTGGGTAAGATTACATGATTCTTTTGAATCTTAGCAGTAATATTTTGAGTTTTCAAAGACTCTGCCGTATCGTACACCTTGTTTCTAGCGGAAACAATAGATGCAGGTTGCTGCGTGGTGATAAAGAAAGGCAAAGGTTGTTTAGCCATTTTCTTTAGCTTTTGGCCATGGCATTAAGAATTGTGTTGATTTTACTACGGTCGGTCAGCTTTGCAGTAATGGATACTGGTCGATCAGAATTATATTCTGGACGCACCCCATTCCTATGAATCCTTACAAAACTTACATCCACCCCAAGAAGTTTTTTAAAAGTAACTGGCATCGACGTGGTTAGGTTCTCGTTGGGTTCGTAAGGATAATTATGAATAAGGATATTGTCCCGCATAGACCTTGATCTAAGATCTGTTACATCATTTTCGATAACGGACATTTTCCTGTCCATTCGGATTACAACCGATCGTAGTAATTCCAGTTCTCTCCGCAATTGAGCGTTTTCTTGTCGTAGCAAAGATATATCTTCATAATTGCTCTCACTTTGTTCTGAAACGTATTTTAATTTTGAATTTACGCTCTGATCACCCTCCGATAGATCATTTCTTATAGTTTCCACTGATGTTTTAATGTCCTCAATAGCGGCAACAATAGACTGATAATCGGCTTGGTCTTCTAACGGGTCACTACCTGCATTCTTTTGTGAGCACTCCTCAGCCTGCTTTTTAGACGTAGCATGCAAATATTAATCAGATGGGTCAGACTCTGTGGTATCTTTCTGTCAAGCTTTCAAGCGTATTTGCGATGTTTCCAGTTTGAAATGTCTCAATGGACTTTTGAGATCAACCACTGTCCCTTTTTGTCTGTATTTCATCAGTTACATTATTTCTAATATGTACTGCCTAGAAAATGATGTGCATGTATCAAAGATTTCAGAATAATTACATTCTTTCATTGAAAAAGAAAATTAAAGGACCTCTTTCCTTCTATTTTTAGTGAGCGAGGAATATCAAATTGCGGGGAACATCTCATACTATGAATCGTTATCTGTTATGTAAATCGAAATTAATAAAGTATACTCCGATGGTAATTCAACACAACTAAATATTAGATCATGAGTGTTTTGTCCATGTGACCTCCCACAGCCAACCAGAGTAAAGGGACAAATTTTAAAGACATATCTGCATAATAACCACTATCTCGAGACTTTCCCAGTCTAAGGTAAGATGCAGATTTTCTTAAAAGAAAGTACTAAACTGAACATAATAGCTGCTATAGAGGAAATTAATATTTTAAACAAATTTCACAAAAAAATCCACTGAATGAAAAAATGATCAATTTCATGAATTTTATTTTTTAAAAATGCAGAATTCGTTTTATAAATAGCTATTTCATATTTACCATACTGGTATAAGAGTCTTATAGTAGAAGAGCGTAGGAGAATTATTTGGTTAGCGTGATGATTATATGTATAAACGCCAGTGGCATTCATGCAAATTATCACGCAAGCCACTCGATTGATCACATCGTGAAATTAAAAAAAAAAAGTTATTAGTATTCCTTAAATATCAATATATGTTACACGTCAATATTCATGGTGACAACCGTTAACATGTTTGAATAAGAAGAACAATGGTTTCAAACGAAATTTCTAGTTACTTGGATTGATTTATGTTAAACTATGAAATGAAAGCGCTTCAGATTTTAAAAAAAAATTGAAGGGATAAAAAATATATCTTCATAGCAGTTGAAGGTGCATTAGCTGAAAGGAAAAAACAATATAGAAAAAAAAATGATCCTTTACTACAAGTACAATGTAAATATTAATTTTGTAATGCCTTGCGAGAAAACTGAATATAGCTTGCCTTTCAAAGGTGTCTCCTGTATTTTCACAGATGAAAATCCATAAATCATATGCTGTCAAATTGTTAAAGGAAAGATTATACTTAAGTAGAATCTGAAAAAAGAGTCGTACATTATCATAGGTATAAAGCTAGGACTATGTAGAAGTTACCTAACCTTGAAGCAAAATATACACTTACAATAAGTCCATCTTCTTGCATTAAAATACTTACAGTAAAACTAGAAGTATTCAGAGACGGCAACCCGACACTTTTTAGTCTGATTATATCACAACCATGAATTATCTCCATCTCCATGAATTATTAAGACACCTCTTTCTTGACCCTTTAGTCACAAAATCCTGTACATTTACTTTTCCGAGTTTTTTTTGTGCAAAACTATGCTTGTATCTCTTTATCCAAAAGAAAAAAATATGGTCATTTGTGTAAAGAAAAATCATTTTTTCAGCAATAATTATTTGTTTTCCTTACTTACTTCATTAGGAATTAAAGCCATCCAAAGAATTTTCAATACAAATAGTCATATTAACTTCTTTCAAATGTTATCCAAATGATCATTCCACTTAATTCCTGTTATAAAATCAAAAAAAAAAAAAAAAAAAAAAAACAATAAATATCTTACTTTGATGTTCACTTTCAAATAAGTTTCTATTCTTTTGTGATGAGTTAAAAAGAATTTTGGATTAAAGAAAATTAATGATGTTTTCTATAAAAATCTTTAAAGTCTTAAGTAATGAAATATTACACACACACCCTTCCGACACAAAAACATTATGTGTATCTATAATAATGCTTATATGTTCTATAGATACTAATTGCTTAGACAGGCAGGCTTTTTGAAAAGCTATTACTTATACAATGAATAACAGTCAATGTAACAAAAACATTACATTATATTCTACGAAAGGAACAACACTTTGGTTTGTTAAACTTAAATGCAAACTGGAATACGTCTTCTTTGATTGATTTATGACTTTTACCTCCACGCTAAAAGCAGAACTCATCATTCAATCCACATGATAGTTTAAACAACAAGCATTTTTCTTGAAAAGATTATAATTTGTTCAAATTTTATTTCATTGAATAGGAGTAGTACTTGACACATTCAGAATGGCAGATAATTTGTCTTCCGATAGCCTGATCTTCCAAAATCAAATGAAAGCAACTATGAGAAGCAGTCTTTGGAGTCTGCGCTAAGTGACCAAAACTATCTCTTTGTTGTGGCTTTGGATTTTGGAACAACATATTCAGGTTATTCTTTTAGCGCAAGAGACCGATTTCGCCGAAACCCTTTGGATATCCATTGCAATCAGGAATGGATTGGGGGAGGCACGTCTTTGATTTCGCTAAAAACTCCAACATCTCTTCTTCTTGACAAGGATGGAACATTTGTGGCATTTGGTTACGAGGCAGAGGATAAGTTTTTTTCAGAGGTGGCAAAAGATCAGCGTGGAAATTTTATGCTGTTCAGACGATTTAAAATGAAATTACATAACCAGAAGGTAATTTTAAAATCAATAGTAGAGTACCTGCTTAGATTGTAGAATTGCATCTTTTGAGTGATATACCTGTGGTATACCTGTATATCTAACCCAAACAGAGGAAAATATATATTAAATTTGCAAAGACTAATTATTCATCTAGCAGCCACGTTATCAAATTCTGTACCTTTAGAAGACACGGATTCATGTAAATAAAAGAAATAACCTTAAGTTTATTTTTTCTTTTCTTACTTTCTTTACTTTTTTTTTGTTTTACGATGATGATCAAGTAATTTAATATTTTTGTGCATAAACCCAATCGCTGGAATACATCAACAACAAGACAGCTAGACAGTTAAAACGTGTATATATAGTTCTTGAATATTCCATAAAGTCATTTCCTGATAAACTACTTTCATATTTTTTGGCGCAATGGAGATTTCAAAAGAAATTTTATAAGAAAAACATCATTGCATAAATTGAAGGAACTTGCTGGAAAAGAAAATTTATAAACTTCATGCATATTGTCCCAATTTTGTTGCGTCAAAACCACTGAATGAATATTTTGCACAGAGAGGTTCGCAAAAATCATTTCGGTTTGAGCTTTTGAAAATCAAATTTAGTTAATTAAAAGTGAATTACTAATTTATTGAAATTAGAAATATTGTTTTGATTTTAAACCTTTCATCGAAAAAGTCTTTTTGAACAGGGAATTACCTTTATCTATTCATAATTTGGGAATAATCATTCTGAAAAGAAAATGTCTATGTTAACAGACCTATTTTTTGTTTTCATATCAAGCAGATTTTGTCCCAAATCTTCTACGTGAAAAGAAGAAAACACTTGTTTTGGCCTTCATCTCGACATTTAGATTTATCGACGACGTATTGTAAATTAACAATGGTTATTTCCATTCCTTTGTCGATACGATATATCCCAGTGAGCTTGAGATAAAAGATACCATACAGTCTGACACATCTGTTTCACAATTGGATATTTTTCTTGAAAAAGACGTTAATGGTAATCTAACAACCAAGCTTTGTGATAAACGAGATAACTTTAACTTTTCAAGCGTCAACTTCCCTATTTGCATACGCTGTTTATATAATCTCTCAGTCGATTCGATACCCAAGAGCATGCTCTTATTTCTAAAACGAGGTAAATTATTGACAAACAAGTTGATGAAGCAAGAATATTAACAGTGTCGTTTAAAATCATCATTTTGAAAGTTCTACGGTCGATACAATGACCTTTTCAGCAAATACAATTCTATCAACGAGTGAAAAGCTGAATGACGCTTTTCATAAAAATTGTTAGGTCATTATTTACATACTCAATTGTTGACGGATTTTTCTGTTATTTCCCAATCATGACAAGGAGCACACGGCGGGAGTAACCGGTCGACAGGGGATGCTCCACCTCCATGGCACCTGATCCCACTTCTAATGTTTTAGAGGTCCGTGTTTGCTCTGCTCCTATTTATTATTGTTGAACGGACTTTTGAGTTTTAAGACAGTTCGTTATCTCTATATATTTAATTGAAGGTAGCATAAGATTTAAAATGTTTTAATCGTACTTTCCTTCTAGGGAATTAGTGAAATGCTTTATATGGAAGATGAGGCTGGAAAAGGATATCCTGCAAAACATGTTTTTACGCTATCCATAAAGGCATTGGTAGATCATTTTAAAGGACACATCAAAAAACAGATTCTTGACATAGAATTGTCAGAAAAAGGTGTAAGATGGGTTTTAACGGTTCCCGCAATCTGGAGTGCTGCTGATAAGGAATACATGCGACAATGTGCTATTAAAGTTAGTGAGGATATTATCATTTATCAATTTTCATAAATATCGCCCAAGATGGGGCTTTATTGAAAATATTTTGCTCACCCAAGAACAAAGAACGAGTGCATTTATGGGCCCCGGTTAAATGTGAAAAAATGGAGAATCATATAAAGCAACATTTTTCATCTCAAATTATTAATTGATATCTTAACTATACGATTCAACAATTTTTACCACTGAAAATCATGAATATACAAATTAGAGAGCAAAGCCATGCAATGTTGTAGGGGTCAGCCGACATTTGTGATTTTCTATAATAAATCAAAAAGGGTCATTCATTTCTAAGCTTTTGTTTACTATGAGCCTAACGTTGTGCAAACTTGTGCGAATGACAAAAGACGCTTTATATATTTATACAACTAGTACTTGTGTGAAAGTAGGAAGTTTGCACAAGATTAGGCTGGTACCTAATATATTAAAAATGTATAAAAAGTTCAATGTTTTTTCTATAGGAAACGAGAGCTATTTACCAGTATGACCTATGTTGACCCCACCTTTGGAATAAATTATCTAAAATACTGATAGTCATGTGAGTTCTACCTAAGTAAACATTCCTAAAAGGTGCTCACTGCATAGCCAGACTTTGTATCATATTCAATTGTTTTAAAACCATGCTGATTTAGGTGATGCTTGACGTGCTTTTTAATCAGAAATACCCATTAGTGTTTATCTATTACCAAAAGAGAACGATTCAGTATAATTATATTCTTAGGAAAATCGGCACAGAAAAAGGGCCCATTAAGTATTGCTTAAGTGCACTTGTCCTTTAAATATAGAGATGATCCGGGATGCTTTCTTCTTGGAGAACTTTTTGTTCCTCTTCCAATAATTTTTTGATGGGTATTTTTAAGTGGAGTGTTGCAATCACTATTGAAATAACGACCACTATTGAAAGAATTATTTCAATAGAGGTGCATTTTAATAACAAACATAGGTTGCAACCACTATTGAAATACGACCACTATTGAAATAATTATTTCAATAGTGGGTGAGAGTGTATTTCAATACAAAACACAGGTAGTAACCACTATTGAAATACGACCACTATTGAAATAATGTTCACTTTTGAAATAAAGATTTCAATATGGATTAAAATATTGATTTCAATAGTGCTTTAAACAATGATTCCAATATATTAAAATAATTATTTTAACAGTTGCTGACAATGATTTCAATACCAAAACCACATTGCAAGCTTTATAGAAATATCCCAACAACTAAAACATATGTAAGTGAATTACACATTCTGTTTTCAGACACAATAAACTAATTTATTGAGTTTAAGATATAACTAAAGTTGTTTTATGTTTTCTATCTCATCTCCTTCTTCTTCTTTTTTAAACCACTTTTGAAATAATTATTTCAATAGTGGTCGTTATTTTAATAGTGGTTGCAACATAGCTCTCTCTAACAAATTTGTCTAGATCTTGGTATTAGACTTCAAGTTGTCGGTATTTTGTAATGGTGCAACACTATTCAAGTTACTACCGATGATTTGATACATGTATAGTTGAAAAAATTTATTTCATTCAAGTCTTGATCAACAGTCTTACACATTAACCAAAAGAGGTAGAATGGAACATAATGTTATCAGTTCTTCAAGAGGCTTACGTTTAAAATTATGATTAGCTTAATTTTAGGTGTAAGCGGGTGATAGCACTCCATGCCATCATTAAAACATTTACATAAAATTAAGTAAAGGACTACTGTGGTCACCTAGGCCAGATATGGTTTTTTATTGCAATTGGTTCGGATGAAATGTGACATATCGTACGCAAGTGAGTTAAGGCTACGTATGGAGGTTTCTATGCAAAATAATTAATTAAGGAGTATGGAACTGACGATTTTGAATCCACCGCGCAACTCGAAGTGACGTAAATGAATTTTACGTTTTTGTTATGTCGTTCAAATCTTTCGATGATTTTTTATTAAGTTTTACCGAACAACTTATTTTATAGATATACTTGATATAAAATAATATAAATTGTGATAAAAATATCATTAGAATCGAACCAAAACACAACTCAGTGAAATTTTACGACTTATCTCGCTTATCGCCATTTTCGGCATTGTAAACAAAGCGGATGTTTCGGAAAGCACGAAATGCGGAGAAATCTAGGGTTTTCGTCTATCTAATCTATTTAGCGGTACAACAAGGCTTCCTTGACTGAAAGAAGGCGATATTGAGCTGTGTCATACTGAATTTACTCTGCCAACAATCACTCGAATGAAGGAATCACAATCGCATCACCATGATCACCCCACCCCACCATGCCCAGGACAACCTCGTCTGATGATCTGCCCAGGTTTGTCTCTAAATTCAACCTATTATTTTTCTTCCGTAATCATGGCAATTCTTTGCAATATAAATATTCAAACAGGGTTAAGGGGGCAAGGGCACTATTAATTCGAGATTCCTCTGACTCGAACTCCTGCTTTTGCATTGTTACCTGCACAAGTCACAATGTAAAAGCAGGGTTTGAGTCAGAGGAATCTTGGATTATATAACTATAATCACACGCTAAATATACAATTCCACAGTGGTGTATATGTGTATCACTGTCAGTTGATCTTCACATGACATAATCCAGTTGTTCTCTGTCATGTGTATAGGTAGATATATGTATATCATATTATTTGAGACAACTGTTATACATCTAACCAAACCCAAACAATTAACCTGAGATGCAACATCATGCAAGGTGTTGAGCACTCTATAGAATTTTTCCAATCTACATACAATTCAATATTTCACTGACTAGTCTGCACTACAACAAAAGTAATGCACATATACCTCACTCATAAAATTCTTCTGCATAAAACTGGTATTCATTAAACATTGTGTAAATGTTTGTGCCTAAGCCGCTAAAATATGAAGCTCAGGTCAGGAACCCTCCCCCCCCCCCTGTAATTTGCAAAGGTTATTAAATTCATATACTATAGCAAGATAAAAGTTACCTTGGACCCCCCTCGGAGAAATTTAGACCCCCCTGTTAAATGCAAATAATTTGTGTTAAATCGGTAGGAATAATCAAAGGTTTGAAGCATTAGAAGTCATCGACTATAAAAGAATGTTGATGCAGATTAAAGAATATTCCATTAAAAAAAATTTCATACATACATGTAAGAATAAACATGACAAATCAGTAAATGCTCCTCAGATGTACAAACATGTATATTTTTTGAATAGGTATTCCTGTTTTTGTGGATGCATGAAGTTCAGATAAAAGAGAATATAGAACATTTTATATCTGCTAAATGGAGACTTGAAAAGAGGTACATGTATAGGGATTGAGCTGACAAATGCTCTAAAGGCCAGTTTATAATATGGTGCACCACTGCAGTCCTCTCACACGGTCCTTGCTTATGGATAATCCGGCTAAATCCACTTACATTAAGGTACAATGTTATGTTTTTAAAAATGTATATTTTATACTTGTCAATATCTTAGTCTGTACATGGTGTTATTTATTAAGTGAAAAAAAAAATGTTTCTGTTTGCCCAATGTTTATAGCCAATTCCTTTTTTTTTTTTTTTTAAATCCTTTTTCAATAAAAATATGAATATTCATTTTTTCATAATATTACCAAGCATAGCAATTTCCATATAAATTAAAAACACTAATTTTACATCAGTTTTTTATTCCTTACAGTGATCCAGAACATCATATCAGCAATGAGCGGGTAAACCATTTGAACCAGTATTATGTTCCATAAAGAACAATTACTAAACAGGCAGACAAAACTACAGGTTTGAAAATAAATGGAAGAAAATCACTGGACACAATATCATTTCCTATCCAAGTATTCTGAAACTGTGGCATTGTCAACAAACCCCGTGTGGGATAATGGATAAAAGATTTGAATGAAAAACTATTTGTGCATTTTTCTAAATGAATTATGGATTTTATTTCAGAGTAAAGACTTTTTCAGTTGAAGTTTGATATGAAAAAAGACATTCATCCTCAGTCTATTTGAAATGTCAATGGCATCAAATATGTCTTCTAAATGTTGAAGTTTTCCACATACTTTATGTGCTAAATACAATTTACAATTTAAAAAAAAAATAGAAAAAGATATTTGAAATAAATAGTTTGAAAAACTTGTCAAATCATATTTTTCTTTTTCAGCATTGAAAGAATAGGTGAATTCACACTTTTCAAAAGTTATGTCCCTTGGCCGCCATTTGAGGAAAAATCCAAAGAATCCTCACAGTACCCTTTATAGTTTACTGGTTTGTAAATTTGTCATCTGAATTGAAGAATTATGTACATCTTGTATAATGATTGCCTAAAAATGGGCCAACTCATATATCAAAAGAAAAAATTAAAACACAGTTGATTTATCTGAGCATGCTCAAAATATTTTGTAGCATGAAGTGGAGAAATGTCATTTCTTTCCAATTTGATTGACCTGTCAAAGGGACATAACTATTGCAAAGTGTGGATTGGATTATAGTCCTTATATTCTCTATTTAGAAAAACAGTTAACAAAATACATTGAGATTTAAGCTCCTTAAAACATATTGATGGTCATTTCCCAACATTTATTGATTTGAATCCATTTATAGTGATACATGTATAATGAAACAGTCGCAACTTGCAAAAAACATCATGTCCATGTTGTCTCTGCTCTTATTTGTATTGTTGTATCAACTTTGAGACTGCATACTGTTCGTTATCTCCATATCCTTCATGTCACAATATAAAAAAAAAAACAATTAAGGCAAGATCTGCTAGCACTACATGTAGGTCATATTTGTTGATCTAAATATTTATTTGAAACGAAATATATTCTATCGATTTGTTTTGCATATTACATAGCAATTTACCAGGTATCGACCGTTTTCAGGCGACGTTAATTATGTTAGCCTCCCTGGGATGAAAACATTCACTCCACATTGGACAATATTTCAACCCTTGGAGACTAATTATAAAAATAAAGTTGCCCTCAACAGTCAACATCATTCAATATTTGTTTTTGATCATGTAATTTAGTGGCACTTGATCAAAGGACTTGTTTTTGTAATTTGTTGTTCCAGCTGTATAATATAATTTTCTTAAGTATTGTTTTTACTCTTCACCCTATTATACACATGCAGCAAAATACATTGTAGTGTATTCTGGTGGTATAACTCCCCCCCCCCCCCCCCCCCCCCCCCCCCCCCCCCCAGCTTTAACAGGGTGTCCATGATGTGCGGTGGTTTCATATTGCTTATTGAATTTTTATATCATATCTTTATAAGCTACTGGACATAAAAATATTCAAAACAAGACGCAGATTTATTATTAATAATAGTTGTACGTGGAGATACAATCTTTAATCTCATTATCTTATTAAGGTATTCAATGTATAACGACCAAATTTTGTACCTAATAAATGAATGGTCGGATATTTTTAATCACGGTAGCATTTTGAAGATGTTATCAAATAAAAATGCTCCACCAAAAGAATTTACAAAATTTTTAATATTGTCCAATTAATACCACCTTGAAATATACATTGAAGTCTATGGACAGCGCATGTTTTTATAATATATTGTAAAAAGTAATTTGAATTTCAAACAAATCTCTTGGTAAAAATATGCATAAACTCCCTCTTTATTAGAATATAAAATAAAATGAATTATTTACCGCAGAAATTTTTTGAAATCAGAAATTTTCTTCTTTTCATCAAAGGCAGATAACTCTTCAAAAACTTTTAATGTGCAAAATGACTGTCTCCTTACATGTTATCAGTCCTGCGAAATTCGGTTCATTTCACTTTTATCGTTGTCTAGCAATGTGTTTTTAACTACTTTAAAATTATTTAAAATCGTTCAAAATCCCTTCGTTATACATTGAATACCTTAAAACTAAAGAGTATTCAGAGCATGAGGCAGTGTCAATCTACACTATACACGTAGGCATTCCATGATTCCTGTCTTCACCCAATCACTTTATTTCATCAATTTCACTGAAACGTTAGAAACAATCGAACGGTTAAATAATAATTATTCGATGACAATTGAAAATACCTCGTTTAATCAGCTAAAATGTTGAGTTTGAATTGTAAACTGGAAATAACTTGTACACTGTAATATACAAAACTCTATCGTGAAATCGTAAGATTTCCGGATTGCTCGCGAAAACTCTGGCGAAAAGCATTATTCACCGTAATACGAAAGAAATAAAGCAACGATGGAAATATTTTAGTGTTAATTGATAAAACCGAGTGAATAAAAAACTAAAAACAAGTATTTTAGAATTGCAAGCTCATTATTGTTACATTTCATAACAACTGCGAGCAGAGGAAATTCGGGTCGAGGAATTCGAAAGAAGATTACTCTAAAATTGAACACTAACTTTATAATTTTTTTTCAGCAATTTTTAAAACAAGCAAATCGCTATAAATATTTCATAAGAAATTAAACTTTTAATTATTCCTTAATTGCTTAAAATTACATTGTACATATATATTAACCCATTTCCCAAATAATTTGATATTATATAAATAAGTCAAAATAATTCGTCTTTTTAGATTTTTTCCTTGTAATTTTTTCTTTTAGAAATTTAATTCCATTCCTGTTGAAGACAATATTTCATCAACTTTTTTATTTTCTGATGTTTTTATGGGAATTCTGAAATTTTAAAAATTGCTTATAAAATATCATTTTTTCATGCAGAGTTATTTCCCTTATTTTGGCCTGTTCTATTTTTAGATTTACGCACTAGAACCTTTTCTAATGTATTTTAGTAAAATATAATAAAGGTCTTCTTTCAATCTGTGTATGTGTTTTAGAGTTTTAATTACTCTGAAATTAGGACCCGAAAGTCCCATACTCCCTTAAGACCCATTATTGCAATACATAGCGCAAAAAATGTTAAGACTTGTTTTCTAATACATTCTTGGTACCCACGATATGCGATTGCCAGTGCACATTATGACGTCATATTATGACGTCATCAGTCTTTACTACACAAGTTTATAAGAAACATCAACAAAATCGCTTCGGCGCAAGGCATAGGCGCTTGGGTCAAGGATACTGTATTTTTTCTATATAATGTATTGTCGAAGAAATTCGAACTATACTCTAACATTTTTTTTCAGTGTGCAGTGTTAATTTTTAGTTTTTTGTAAACCTTTCTGCTTCATATACACTAGAATGTCACGGAAATTCGATTTTATGCACGCTTTAAAAATGACATATCTCACTGTATACTAAAAAGAAACAAGGCTTGCAACTTCTTTTGCCCCTTTCCGTGCCCCAGACTCGATTTTTTCCTGTTAAAAGTTATATGCGCCGTTTACCAGCTGAATTACCAATCCCCATCTCTGCAAATAATTCTTATACAATGATAAAAATCCTCAGGTATAAACTTTTCACCCATCTTATATTTTTAAATAATTATTTTCTCTCCAATGTCGGCATTTTTCTCTCGTTTAATTCTGTAATCACGGAAGTCCCCGGAATTACAACTGCCAAAACCCAAAACGGGCGGACAGAAATTTATTTGACAGTTCTAAAAATCGCAAGGATCAGAGTATTTGGCGATTTAAAATGTCTAAAACTTCTTACCTAATCACTGACAATAATATGACAGTATTAACCTGTATTAATCAAAGGAAATTAAACTTTAACATATAGAAGGAATGGGGGGGGGGGGTGAGTCTCGTCGATCCACTTGTTCAAAAGTGTGTATTAATCGAAATCAATTATTGCGTGAAAACTTTAACGAGCAAAAAAAATTAAATGAGGAAATAAAAAAACAAAACAAAGAAAAGAAAGAAACGAAAGAAAGAAAGGCTGTCTAAACTTAAAACTGTATTTCATGAGAAAGGTGTGGGACGTTCAATAAATATTCAATGGGCATAAACTCTCTCTCTCTCTCTCTCTCTCTCTCTCTCTTTCTCTCAAAAAGATACAACAACTATTTGGCACCAAATGTGTAAAAAGTGTGAAGGGTAGAAGATGATGATTAACTTTTGTTTCGATGAAAGAAATATACTGTGTTAGGGGACAATGTTCATGTCTACAGATGCAACTTGAGTAGTATAAGGGGTCTGGATGGGTGGGTCAACTGAGTGCACTTTTGGGGCTGAGGGGATAGGTGGGTCAACAGAGTGCACTTTTTGGGGGGATAGGTGGGTCAACTGAGTGCAGCTCCTGGGGGGGATAGGTGGGTCAAGGGAGTGCAGATTAGGGGGTTCTAAGGATAGCCGGGTCAATTCAGTACATATGTTGCATCATCTTTTAGATCTATTGCATCATCTTTATATATCTATTGCATCATCTTTATATATCTATTGCATCATCTTTTAGATCTATTGCATCATCTTTTTATATCTATTGCATCATCTTTTTTATACCTGTTGCATCATCTGTAAGGTGTGCCGTGTGCAAAAAAAATATGCTTACCTATGCATTGTGACGTCATCCACTGTATAAATACAGGTTTTCTCCTACTTTCAGCTCATTCTACAGTCAGAGCCAGCTCCTATTGGGGGGTCATGGATTCTACTAAAGAAAAACAGTTACATGCTCAGCGATTATTAGAATGGAAAAAAGGGAAAGAGAATTAGAAGGAATTCTTGATGAAAATAAAGAGCGAGAATTAGAGCTTAGGAAAAGAAATGCGGTAAGATTACAGAGAAGAGCTCTACAAGAAAAACAACGACAACAACAACTACAACAACAACGACAACGACAACTACGGGAGAGAGAATTAAATCAAAATCTTGATGAAAA
>NW_026922085.1:0-19541 GCF_032062105.1 Saccostrea cuccullata | reverse complement strand
AATACTGGTTGCTAAAAAATCTTCTTCTCCATAACCACCAGGCAGATTTTCACCAAACGTACATACAAGGATCCGGATATGTCAAAGATTAAAATTTGCACGGGAGATTACCCCCGGGGCAAAGGGTGTGGTCTCAAGGTCACTTCAAAGTTGACCTAAATTTACAATTAATAAAAACGTGTATATTTTGCTTACTAGTGGACTTTTACGAGAAGCACTGACTTCTACAGTTGACGTTTACTTGGACATTTAAACTTGTATCATGTACAGAAATACAGAATTGATAATGCATAAAACCTTTCTTGTGGTCATAGGTATGGTATTAGGGGTACTAACATGTGGAGACCGGGAGCTGAGGGTAGGGTCGTTGTCGTTTTTCTTCAAGGACAACTTATATGTGCATTGAAATAACCCGTTATTTCCGTTTAATTAAATGTTGAGCTAAATATTTATATCGTGAAGGAGCTACCGTACATAGCCCTAGTGTAAAAGTAAGCGTCAACTGTAAAAGTCAGCGCTCCTCGTAAAAGTCCATTAGGACTAGGATCATCAAATCTTGTAAGTTGATGCATCTTACAACATCACATCATGTTAACTCAAAAGTAGGTCACGGTGACCTACTTTTTAAATTTTGCGGGGATTTGTTTTGAAATTGATTTGAAGGCATATTTTGCAAACTTTAAGGCCTATGATCATCAGACTTTGTCAGTTGATGCATCTTTGGTTCCTTGAACAATGTCAACTTAAAAGTAGGTCACCGTGACATACTTTTTGAACTTTATGAGTTATGACTTATCCTTTTAAAAACATTGAATCTCATTATTTCAGACACTGGGAGGTTTAGAATCATCAATTCTTGTACTTTGATGCATCTTGGGACCTTTAAACATATTTATGAATCAGAATCATCAAACTTTGTCAGTTGAGGCATCTTATGGTTTCATTGAATGTCCAACAAGAAATAGGTCACAGTGACCTACTTTTGAATATCTCAGATACTTACCGGCTTAGAAATATCAAATTTTGCCAGTTTAGGCATCTTGGGTTTTTGGATAACGTCGACCAAAAAGTAGGTCACAGTGACCTACTTTTGACATTTGATGGCTATATATAATTATCTCTGGTACTAATTGGCTTAGAACCATCAAACTTTGTCAGATGATGCATCTTGGGTTTATAGAGAATTTTGACCAAAAAGTAGGTCATGGTGACCTACTTTTTAATATCTCCGGTACTTATTGGCTTAGAATCATCAGTCTTTGTCAATTAATGTATCTTGTGTCCTCAGAAAATTTAAATCAAAAGGTAGGTCCCTGTGACCTACTTATGGTATTTTATAATTATTTAAGGAATCACTGTCTAGTTTTGAGAGTATGCCAGGACATCAACAATAATGGGAAAATGGGATAATTTACATAACGGGCTTCGTTGAATCTTAGCTTTATTTATTTACCATGTTTACACAGTGTATACATTATCCAAAAAAAGTAAAATGAGATGAAATGAAATTCACATTTACTCTAGCAAAATAGAGAGTATATTCAGACACAATAGTTGTGTAATAAATATGCATTTTCACCCTTTTTCAATAGGTCCTACAAAAGTACAATGTGATGTTTGACCAGAACATCTCGGCACTGAAGCCACTTCAACAGAAGTCTTTGGAAAATCTTTTGCATCATGGTGTTTTATCTATTTTGCCTACCGGATATGGAAAAAGTTTGTTATATGAACTTCTTCCTTTTTAGCTCACCTCAACGAAGTTGGGGGAGCTTATGTAATACCCTCGGCGTCGGCGTCCCAGGTTAAAGTTAAGTTTTTTGGAACAGTTTTCTTTTTAAGTACTTCTATGTCCTATATTGATTAGACATGCATGGAAGATGGTTCTAGTGTGTTTCATTGTACCAGTCAAAGTTTCAGATGCTGCAATTTCAGCAAAGGAATGACCAGGTTAATGTTTTTGGAGCAGGTTAACATTTTTGGTGTAGTTAGCTCTACTGGTCAGAGACCAGAAGAGCTTATGCGATAGTAATGCGTCCGTCGTCCGTCCGTCTGTCCGTCTGTCTGTCTGTCTGTAAACAATTTTTCAAAATGCTACTCCTCCTACAGTTTGGGTTTGATTTCATTTTAACTTGGCACACAAGTAGACTACACTAAGATACATAATTCTGTGCATCGGTTTTTGATTTCGATGAACGATGTTGCGGTGGTTACTAAAAATAGAAATTTCTTTGAAATTCTTTCAAAATGCTACTCCTCCTACAGTTTTGGTCCGATTTCAATATAACTTGGCACACAAGTAGACTTCTCTAACATACATAATTCTGTGCATCGGTTTTTGATTTCGATGAACGGTGTTGCGGTGGTTACTAAAAATAGAAATTTTTGTGAAAATCTTTCAAAATGCTACTCCTTCTACAGTTTTAGTCCGATTTCAATATAACTTGGCACACAAGTAGACTACAGTAAGATACATAATTCTGTGCATCAGTTTTTGATTTCAATGAACGGTGTTGCCGTGGTTACTAAAAATAGAAATTTCTTTTAAATTCTTTCAAAATGCTACTCCTCCTACAGTTTTGGTTCCGATTTCAATATAACTTGGCACACAAGTAGACTACTCTAACATACATAATTCTGTGCATCGGTTTTTGATTTCAATGAACGATGTTGCCGTGGTTACTAAAAATAGAAATTTCTTTTAAATTCTTTCAAAATGCTACTCCTCCTACAGTTTTGGTCCGATTTCAATATAACTTGGCACACAAGTAGACTACACTAAGATACATAATTCTGTGCATCAGTTTTTGATTTCAATGAACGGTGTTGCCGTGGTTACTAAAAATAGAAATTTCTTTTAAATTCTTTCAAAATGCTACTCCTCCTACAGTTTTGGTTCCGATTTCAATATAACTTGGCACACAAGTAGACTACACTAAGATATATAATTATTCTTTATATCGGTTTTTGATTTCGATGAACGGTGTTGCGGTGGTTACTAAAAATAGAAATTTTTGTGAAAATCTTTCAAAATGCTACTCCTTCTACAGTTTTAGTCCGATTTCAATATAATTTGGCACACAAGTAGACTACAGTAAGATACATAATTCTGTGCATCGGTTTTTATTTTGATGAGCGGCAAGGATCATTTTTCTATTTATTGCTGTTTTAAAGTTTCAAGTCCCAACTGCTACTTTTCTCTTCCTTTGTTTTATAAAGTATAAACCAGTAGAGCTACAGTCTCGACAGAGACTTCTGGTTTTTGGTGTAGGTTTCATTTCCAAGTAACTATAAGCCCTATGAAGACCAACCTTGCACAGATGATTTATCTAAGGATGCATACTACTGGGCTTCGGATGCTGAATCTGACCTACATTTTCCAGTTGAGTGAACAAGTTAAAGTTTTTGGTGCAGGTTTCATTTCCAAGTAACTATTAGCCCTATGTTGACCAAACTTGCATGGATGATACATCTAAGGATGCACACTACAGTGCTTGCTTCGGATGCTGAATCTGACCTACATTTTCTGGTTGAGTGAACAGGTTAAAGTTTTTGGTGCAGGTTTCATTTCCAAGTAACTATAAGCCCTATGTTGACCAAACTTGCATGCATTATACATATAAGGATGTATATTACCAGGCTTGCTTCAGATGCTGTGTCTGACCTACATTTTCCAGTTGAGTGAATAGGTTAAACTTTTTGTTGCATGATTCATTTCCAAGTATCTATGAGTTCTTTAATGACCAAACTTGCATGGATGATACATATAAGGATGCATACTACCGGGCTTGCTTCAGATGCTGAATCTGACCTACTTTTTGTTGATGAGTGAAAATGTTAGTTTTTGATGCATGTTTCATTACCAATTAACTATGAGCCCTATAATGAGCAAACTTGCATGGATGATACATCTTAGGATGTACACTAATGGACTTGCTTCGGATGCTGAATTCGACATTCATTTTCAGATAATAGACCAGGTAAAAGTTATGGGTGCAGGTCTATTACCAATAAACTATAAGGCTTATATAACATTGGATAAACCAAACTTGCACAAATGTTGCATCAAGAGATGAAAACTCTCAAATTTGCTTCAGATGCTGGATTTTAATTACATTTTCATGAAGAAGAACTAGTTTAAATTTTTTATATAGGTCTATTTCAAAATCAGATTAAAATTGCTTAAATATTTTCATTTTTGGAATGTACACTTCTTGTTGGTTAATTGTGTGACTTTGCATTACTTAAAGACAACATTCATTGAGGTGAGCTCTGTAATCTCTGATTACCTATGTTTATCATTTGGAAGTGACTGGGAAGCCTGCAGTTGTTCTTGTCTTAGAACCTTTAAATGTTATAATTGAAGGACAAATGCAAAAACTGAAAGGCTCTTCCTTCTTTCTAAGGAATAGTAGTAGTTCCTGTCATGATTTTATGATTAATTGATTGATTGTATGACCCTTACAGAAATTTCTGATAAAAGACTTATAAGTGATTTATTCTTTTACTTATAAGTTATTTATTCTGGACGTACACTTCACTGATACATTTAACTTATAAGTGACTAATATGTTACTCATTATGATTTTATATGCAAATGAGCTGCTTGACCTATAAGTGACTTATAAGCCAGTATTAGCCACTTATGCTTTATGCAAGTATAGTCACTTATAAGTGACTATAAGTGACTTATAAGTCAAGCATTAACCCTTCATACTTTATCAAGTATTAGTCACTTATAAGTGACTATAAGTGACTTATAAGTGAAGTACAACACTACCTGTAAGATCTTAATTCAGAACAGAACTTCCAACCATGCAGGGGTTGCATGATATGTTCAAAGCTATTTTTTTTTTTACATATACACATGTATCTGCACCTTAGATGAAATAATCAAGTGAAAATTTTATGGAAAAAAATCACTTTCATATGACATTTCTTTGATGATGCAAACTTAACATATTAATTCAGTTTACAAACAAAAATGTTGAACAAAAAGGCAACAAGATTTAATGACCTTAAGGCTTCTTCAAATTTATGAAATATGAAAGCAACTGAGTCAATTGATTCAAAATTTCAGGCAAAGGAAGTTAAAATAGAGAGATGATGTAAATAGAACCTACTTGTTGTACCTGATGTGAAGGCATACTCAGAATAAATCGAAAATCTCCAACATCCTTTCACAGACACAAACTTGGTTTCAAATTCTTGTTGCTGATCTCTGCAGAGACAAACTTTCTGATTGGCTACCTTGAATACCCATAATGCTCCTTGAGAGAAGTCTAGTATAGGGTAAAAATTTTAAGTCCACACTTATACTTCGCTCATACCATACTGATCTTCACTTATAAGTGAGGTATAAGTGAAATATTCACTGATATGTAGCTCATCTTTACTTATAAGTGAAGTATTAACGAAATCCGTTCCTCACTTATACTTACTTTGACTTATAGTACACTTATAAGTAAATTTCAAAATTTATAAGTGACTTATAAGTTGCTAATAAGTGGATTATAAAACACTTATAAGTTTCTATTAGTTTTTTCTGTAAGGGGATGTTTAACGGTCCTCTCGAGAATTTTTCACTCATATGGAGACGCCACCACTTGCTGCTGGAGGGCTACAAATTTTGTCCTATGCTAGGCACTCGGGGCCTTTGAGCAGTGAGGGATCTTTTTCGTGCCAGCACCTACTGCGACACGGGGCCTCAGTTTATACGGTCTCATGCGAAGGACCGGTCTCCACGTCCCGCAGTGGGATTCGAACCCGCCACGTAAGGATTGACTCCTTGCTTCACGACTCTAGAGCAGACGCTCTAACCACTGCGCCACGCAGGTGACCATGATTTTATGAAAGAGTTTGAGAAAGGAAGAACAAAGTACATTTTTGTGCACCCAGAGGCTGTTGTTGGAAAACTGGAGGTTTACAAATTTCTTCAGAGCATTTCTGACCCTATGTATATTGTGGTAGATGAGGCCCATTGCATTTTAGACTGGGGACATGACTTTCGCCCTATCTTTTGGGATATAAAGCAACTGCGTGCTGTCAGACCAGATGCTAAGTTTTTAGCTCTGTCCGCAACTGTTTCATTGAATGGTGTTGTTGATATTACTAAATTCCTTGGCATGGAAAACTCAAAATTAATTAAAACATCACCATTGCTTGACAATCTCTCTTTGATTGTTCTACGAAGACCCAGGAGAAAAGTGTCTACACATGCACCCTATGATTACATTTTTGAAAATATGGTTTGTGATCTGAAAAGAAAAAAAGAGGATTACCCTGTCACTCTCATATTCTGTGTTGGAATTAATTGGGTTGGATATGGCTATGGGGTATTATAAACAGTATATTATATGTATTGCAAATTACAGTACCAGTATAATCATATAATCTGAACAAAATACTTTCTGCTTGTCAACTTTTTGTACATTAAGTCAAATTCTTGTAAGCTCTCATATTCGCAAACTACTAAACAATTTTTCTAAAGAAAAGTTATTTAATATTACTCAGGTTGCACAGCGGATTCTGGGAGATGATATGTTTGAAGGAGCAAAAAATATTAAAAATGCCAGAGTAATGATGTTTCACTCATCAATTGGAAAATATGAAGAGGTATGTTCAAATTATTTGTTCTTCAAGTTATCCTCAGTGACACAAGAACTTTTTTTAAAACAAAAATTATCAAATTACATAAGCTTCAATTTCACTGATATAGTGTCATTTAAACTATATTTTGATAGTTGAAAATTGAATGTGATAAAAGTTATACATAATGAACAATTTTATAAATGTAGACAAAAGATATGATCTACAAAAACATTTCCAAACACCCAAATGAAACTCCATTACGAGTTGTGATCTCCACTATTGCACTAGGGATGGGGGCAGACTTGAGAAATGTCAGAACAGTCATCCATGCAGGACCACCACAAAACATTGAAGGTTATTTCTTTCACTTTAAAAAAAAAAACAAGAAAAAAAAAATAAAGACAATAAGTTAATAAACAACATATTGCATGATTCATTTGATTTGGTTATGTAACAATCACAATCTTTAGTTACAGATACACCAGTTTAACTGGTGTGAATAATTATAACTATCGGTAATATACAAATCAGGGGAGCTATTTTTAGCAGTCCTTTGAATAAAACATTCTCAAATTCATAATATAGTAAATTACATATATAATTGAATCATGATTTGTTGGAATACCTTTTCCCTTTTGAACAGCATACATACAGTAAATTGGAAGAGCTGGCAAAAGTGGTGTCCAGGCAGAAGGATTGATTGATTGTATACTGTTTAACGTCCCTCTCCAGAATATTTCACTGATATGGAGACGTCATCATTGCCGGTGAAGGGCTGCAGATTTAGGCCTATGCTTGGCACTTAATTATGGCCTTTGAGCAGGGAGGGATCTTTATCGTGCCACACCTGCTGTGACACGGGGCCTCAGTTTATACGGTCTCATCTGAAGGACCGCCCCATTTAGTCTCCTTTTACGACAAGCAAAGGGGTACTGAGGACCTATTCTAAACCGGATCCCCACGGGGCTAGGTAGAAGGAATATTGTACTTCAACAATTCTGACACAGGTAACTGACACAGGTAATTCCCCTGTTAAGGAAACAATGAAGGAATACTGCAAAAATGAGTCAGAGTGCAGAAGGAAAGTTCTTAATATATATTTTTGTTGTGAAAATGAAACAGCTGTGAACAATTACTCTGACATTTGCCAGCCAGACCTGGGCATCCTTTGGAAATTCAATGAAATTCCAAACAGTATGCAGAAATCTGTTATTCGTGAAAAAATAGTTAACCTTCTAGCAGAAGCAAATTTTGGAGAAAATAGTTAATGAAGCACATTTGATTACAAACTCTGAATATCTTGTATCAGAATTTGGATTGGATGCAAATCTGTCCGAGAAAGTAGCCAGCATTTTGGCATCCGAGTGAAATTATAAAGAATGTACACGTTATTTAAGTGACCCTCATAAAGATCAGCAATTATAACTGACATTTGAACTAAGTAACTATACCCAAGTGAAAATTTTTTCAAACAAATCACTTACAAATTGCCTACAAATTACTTTAAAATAAAAAAAAGTGACTTGTTTCAGTGATTTTTAAGCAATTCATCTAACAAACCATGCATAAATCACTTTCTACCAAACTGATGACTATGATTTGAAAGGGTGATTTGCTTGTGATTTCTTTCCCATTTCAAACACTTTCTGAGTGATTTGTTAAACTTAGAAAATTGTTACAGTGATTTCTTCATGATTTGTTGAACTTAGCCGTTTTTCAAGGTGATTTGAAAATGATTTCTGGAACCTAGTCTTTCTTCAAAGTGATTTGAAGATGATTTGTTAACTTAGTCTTTCTTCTGGATGATTTGTAAATGATTTGTTGATCTCATGGTCCTCCTCCAGAGTGATTTGAGAAGATTTACTTCATAACTTCTGCCTGGCTTGCTGATTGGTCAGTGTTAGAAACTCTATCGCCAATTTTCATTAACCAGATTTGAATTGAAATGAAAGGAGCCAGATTGTGTTGTTCTAGATTTATACCTCTCTTCTTTTGTTGAAACTGATGCTTTTTCCATAACCATGCAGAGTATAGTTTTAAGGTATGTATAACTGTATTATGCTATCATTTCCTTCTTAGATTCAATTAATATTCCATGTGTTTACATGCAATTTATTGTTCTTCTTACCAACATTACAAAGTCGGTGGCAATTAATGTTTAAAACAAAATAATTATGTAAAGCTATAACCTTCAGAAAAGTACTGGCTTTTTCAAAGTGTGTTGACAAATACTTATTTCAGATAAGAAAACATTTACCAACTTCTAAAAGTCAACAATTAATACTTATATCATATTCTGAATTTGGAGCCAAGTACAATATAGACAATATAGACAATATTTTATTTCCAATTAAGGGCCCCCAGAGAGGCATGAAAGATACATGTGTAGACAAAGGCAATCAATAAGTAGATGAACCAAAAATACAGTAATTTGTGTTAAAAATAAAAATACATACATATCATATTGTTGTTGTGCTTTAAAATGTTATATTAAATGATTAGACAGGTACTCTCCAAGTTGAAGTAAGACATTCATATTTTCACATGTAATGATCCAATTGAAAAATATTTTTGAGAACTATCTAAGCTATGAAAATTTTTATTATATTTCTGTGCTTCATTTAGAAGTTTGATTCTTCTTTCTTTGTAAAAAGGACAGTCTATGGTAAAATGTATTTCATTTTCCACTACATTCAAATTACATTTTTCACATATTCTTTTGTCTCTTTCAAGTCCAATATATCTGCCAGTTTCAATTTTGAGTTTGTGAGAAGATATTCTTAATCTGGTTATACCTCTTCTAAAGTTAAAGTTATTTACTAATGTTAAATATTCCTCACATGTGTGTATATCTAAAATAAATGATGCCAACTTAATGAGCACACATCCTAGTAAAAGTTAATATTTTAAAATACTCTTGCCCAAAGTTTTTTTGTTAACATACAACAAATATGCATGCATGTGTGTTTCAAATATTTTAGGGATGGTTAAATGAGCATCATGCATACAAGTGTGTATCCACCTGGAGTGATTTGAAAGTGATTTGTTAAACTGAAGTGATTTGTTTGCAATTTATTTGAAATGATTTGTTTGCAATTTATTCGGAGTGATTTGGTTGCGATTTGTTCAACAGAAGTGATTTCTACACAATTTATTCAAAGTGATTTGTTGAGATTACAGGGTGATTTGCTTACAATTTGTTAGATCCTGAGTGATTTGTTAGCTCATTTGCATGGGAATTTGCATCACTTACAAATTATCTTCAAATCACTGATTCATGTGATTTCTTAAAGTGATTTGTTTGAGGATTTTTTTCACTTGGGATATGTAAATATAAGAGAGTTTAATATTATACGAGGGGCATTTCAAAAGTTCTGGCAACTACTAGTATTTCATAAAAGATTAACCGTTTTACGGAAATCATTGAGTTTGATATCATTGGAAATATCAGAAAAATATACACATATTGTGACGTCACTTTATAATTTTTATGACGTAATAACTCCGTAAATGACGTCAGAATATTAAAATTTAATGTTTAGCATACTGAAAAGTCGCGTTTTTATCCGCATGAGACGATCGTAAAGGTTCTGTCAAAGGCTTATTTGAAAAAATATTTCAAGGAAAATTTTATTTTGCAAAGAGGTAGAGTAGGACTATGATACTGTTTATCATCAATTCCATTATTCATTGTATGGTTTGTTTACGAGCACGGTTTATGTCCGGTTATGCTATCATAGACATCCATTTAAGATTTTTATTGACATGATACAGCTGGATTTTCGGTCTTTTATATAGCTCTCCATTGTTTGAAATAAAACATGTTCTGTATTAAACTGAAGTATATTAATGCAGTTTTCATCAAATATATTTTGAGCAACAGGACTCTTGCCGTTTACAAATAAAATGTACTAAATCTTGTCCCCGACTTGATTATGTGCGTATTTTTTCATATAAATTTAACTTCGGCGCCCCAAAACTCACCACTCTTTTGACTTTTGAATCCAAAAAATGAATACAAGTTACTCAGCATGTAAAGTCTTATTTACTTTCCATGCATTAAAATTTGCGAATATGTCGAGGTATGGTGGGGTTACAACTGCGCTGCCGCCATTTTGGATTTTACGAGAAAATATGGGGCACACTAAACTTAACTTCTCTTGAGCCTTCATCGATGCCACAAATCTGGTTAAAACACCTGACGAATTTATTCCATCGAATTTTGTAACACGATCGCCTATTTTTTTTTTTTTTTTTTTTTTTTTTTTGGATTGTCAACTTTGTCTTTTTCTCACATTTAGGTCTATTTCACGCAAAAGTTTGAGCGAGATTCGATAAAACCATGCTAATTTTGACACTCGCTAAAACCAATTCAGAACAAGAAGATCTCCAAAATAAAATGCCATATGATAGATTGTTGTCTTTGTAAACATTCCACCAACTGGCATTTGCGTCCGTTAAGTTGCGTCCGAGTAATGAGCAAAAGTTGTCTAGAAAATTTTAATTTGATCAAATTGTGTCTTTTGTTACGTCATTTGTATGGTCAGTATGCTAAACATTTAATATTCTGACGTCATTTTCGGAGTTATTACGTCATAAAAATTATAAAGTGACGTCACAATATGTGTATATATTTCTGATATTTCCAATGATATCAAACTCAATGATTTCCGTAAAACGGTTAATCTTTTATTAAACAGTTGCCAGAACTTTTGAAATGCCCCTCGTACTTTAAAGCTGAACACGATTCGTAAAAGGAATCTGTCCGCCATTTTTCTTCCCGAGTCTCGCTACTCTGCAGATCCCTATAAATAGGGCAAAACTTTGTCACTGTTCAGTGTAATCAGTCGACACCGGTGTAGACGGACGTATGCTATACAGAACTCGGTAGCGAGAATAATAAGATAATACTTCGTCTAATGCAGGAAAATAAGATACCAAATAAATTTACAATTATAGTTGTATAAGTCAGTGCAGTATACAAACAACACAGAAAAACGTAACTGCAATAAAATATAAACAAAATAACCAGCACAAAAAGGGGTCGCCGTTCCACGCCGATACCCGTGACAATAAAGCAGTCAGGTGTAACGAATGCGACGAGTATACCCTAGTATTGATGAATCGTAGATAATGTTATCAACCAGAAGTCTCTGTCGAGACTGAAGCTCTACTGGTTTGTACTTATAGCAAAGGAAGAGAAAAGTACTTAAGCAGTTGGAAATTGAAACTTTTCAACAGCAATAAATAGAATAATGATCCTTGATTAAGTCTCTATATGTTCTTAGTGCAGTCTACTTGCATGCCACATCTATATTATAATCAGACTAAAATTGTATTTGGAGTAGCATTTTGAAAGAATTTCACAGAAATTTCTATTTTTAGTAACCACGGCAACACCGTTCATCGAAATCAAAAACCGATAAACAGAATTATGTATCTTATTGTAGATTACTTGTGTGCCAAGTTATATTGAAATCAGACTAAAACTGTAGAAGGAGTAGCATTTTGAAAGAATTTCACAGAAATTTCTATTTTTAGTAACCACGGCAACATCGTTCATCGAAATCACAAACCGATACACAGAATTGCGTATCTTAGTGTAGTCTACTTGTGTGCCAAGTTATATTGAAATCAGACTAAACTGTAGGAGGAGTAGCATTTTGAAAGAATTTCACAGAAATTTCTATTTTTAGTAACCACGGCAACACCGTTCATTGAAATCAGAAACCGATATACAGAATTGTGTATCTTAGTGTAGTCTACTTGTGTGCCAAGTTATATTGAAATCAGACTAAAATTGTAGGAGGAGTAGCATTTTGAAAGAATTTCACAGAAATTTCTATTTTTAGTAACCACGGCAACACCGTTCATCGAAATCAAAAACCGATACACAGAATTATGTATCTTAGTGTAGTCTACTTGTGTGCCAAGTTATATTGAAATCAGACTAAAACTGTAGGAGGAGTAGCATTTTGAAAGAATTTCACAGAAATTTCTATTTTTAGTAACCACGGCAACCCGTTCATCGAAATCAAAAACCGATACACAGAATTATGTATCTTAGTGTAGTCTACTTGTGTGCCAAGTTATATTGAAATCAGACCAAAACTGTAGGAGGAGTAGCATTTTGAAAAATTGTTTACAGACGGACACACAGACAGACAGACAGACAGACGGACGGACGACGGACGCATTACTATCGCATAAGCTCTTCTGGTCTCTGACCAGTAGAGCTAAAAATGGCGTAAATATATGTGTGTGTGTGTGTGTGTGTGTAGACGTGTATACTATTCAAAGGTTATTCTCAATAATTTCACTTTATTTCAATCAATACTTGACAATGAAGGTTTGCTGGTTGGATCGGAGTCTCCCCAGAAGGCGTTCCTCTGCATCTCTTGGATGTGTTTGATTTTTTTTTTTTTTGGGGGGGGGGGGGGTTGACTGGCTCTTTGCATATGAGTGTAACATGAAGGATGGATCCCTTTCTTTTTTCAAAACATGTTTGATTTCTATGGCATACTGATTTCAAATGGCTATCAAAATTTAGAAAAGTATTCTTTATTTATTCCTATATACTAAACTGTTGGATGGAGTATTCAGAATTTGTTAAATCTGGGTGTGTTATGATATACATGTATGTCATTCATGTTTACATGTAGGTTAGCAGATCAAATCAGGTGATTCGTGGCCAAAAGACAGTCTGAATAATATCATTGAACCGAATTCTAGTCAAATGAATGAAAAAAATCGACATGACGCAGTAATAAATGTTAAATCTGGATGTATTTAGATACAGGCTTATGCCATTTACATGTAAACAGCTGATCGATGTAAATAGGTACGTTGGCAGATCAAATCAGGTGATTCATGGCCAAAAGACAGTCTGTATAATATCATTGAACTGAGTTCTAGTCAAATAAATGAAAAAAACGGACATGACGCAGTTAAAAATGCTATTAATCAGGCAAGATGTATCATTTACTATACAAACTTACCGCATCGGCCGCCATCTTGGATGTTACGTAGGACGCTGACATTGCAAAGTGCATGCCAGGCCTTCTGAGCGTGCACATCGGAAGGCCTTGGGAAGAAATTCTTCAAAATCACCTGTCAGTTTTGAATACTTTTAATATTCAAAAGAGCCAAAATGAATTTGAACAACCCTATATATATTGAATTCCGAAACTTCATAAGAATCCTTACAAACAAAGATACATTGCAGGTTCCAGTAAATGTTCAACCAAGCCTCTTCCGTTACTCCTCACTAAGATACTGACAGTGGTGAAGGAAAAACTTCAAGAGTACTGTGCAACTATATATTCAACATGTTCAAGAAGTGGTGTGAAACAGATATGGATACTTAAAAATTCTAAAGAACTTTTGGACAATTTGAAATCACAAGACTTTACAAAAATCAACAGCTTAAAAACTTACGACTTTTCAACTTTATACACAACAATTCCCCACGACAAATTAAAATCCAGGCTTTTTGATATCATTGACAGCTGCTTCTTCAATAAAAAATGGAACTCGTAAATTTACTTACCTCGTCATTGGTCAATTGCAAAATTATTTTGTTAAAACAGATTATGATTGCACACATAAGTACTCTGAAGTTGACATCAAGAAGATGCTTGAGTTTCTGATTGACAATATCTATGTGGTTTTTGGAGACCAGGTATTCCAAAAATATATTGGAATTCCCATGGGTACAAATTGCGCTCCGTTATTAGCAGACCTATTTTTATATTCATATGAAGCAGAATTTTTGCAAAATCTGATGCGTGAAAAGAAGAAAACACTTGCTGTGGCCTTCAACTCGACATTTAGATATTGCCAATTCATAATGATAATTTCCATTCCTACGTCGATACAATATCCTGGTGAGCTTGAGACAAAAGATACCACATAGTCCGACACTTCTGCTTCATATTTGGATATTTTTCTTGAAAAAGACACTAATGTTAATCTAACAACCAAGCTATATGATAAACGTGATGACTTTAACTTTTCTATCGTCAACTTCCCTTACTTATGCAGCAATATACTTTCATCACCTGCATACGGAGTATATATATCTCAGTTGATTCGATACGCAAGAGCATGCTCTACGTATGAGCAATTTCTTAAATGAGGTAAATTATTGACAAGCAAGTTGATGAAACAAGAATATCAGCAGTCTCGTTTAAAGTCATCATTTCGCAAGTTCTATGGTCGATACAATGACCTTGTCAGCAAATACAATTTATCATTGAGTCAAATGCTGACTGACGTTTTTCATACCAATTGTTAGTCCATTGTTTATACACTGAATTCACGACGGATTTTTTCCGTTATTTTCTGATCATGACAACGAGCACACGGCGGGTGTGACCGGTCGGCAGGGGATGCTCACTCCTCCATGGCACCTGATCCCACCTCTGATGTTTCGGAGGTCCGTGTTTACTCTGCTCTGATTTTGTATATTGTTTAATGGACTTTGAGACTGAGTGCTGTTCGCTGTCTTCTCCATGTCCCTCTTGATATAGATAAATTGCATGTTGACATATACTGTATAGCAGGTTAAAATCGCGGTCGGAAAAGATCGCGATTTGTTCAATTTTCATCAGATCGCTGTCGTTTGAATTCGCGGAAAGGTAAAAAAATTACATTTTTTAAACAGTACTTACAAGCATGTTTCTTTACGTATATAATGTGTAAACTGTTATTTCCAGTCTCTATCTTACAAAAGTCTGTTCATGTATATCGCGCATATCAGTCAGGAAAGGCAAGTCTATGTATTGTGTCAATTTTGAGCCCGATTGAATAATAACGAAAGACCGGACTGATTCCAATTTGAAGTCAAAATAATGTTTTTTTTTATTTCCGAGTCCAAATAAAAAGAAATATACACAGTAGTCAAATTGTTGAACTTTTAATCATATAATTGAAATAATTGTCTTTACCCTGTTTACTACGCAATTGCCTTGATTAAAAGTAATTGTCTCGCATGTTAACATAAATAAGTTGCATGTTGACATAATTGTCTTCCTTGTTGATATTAAGGGGGATGTACGGCCACCTTTAGTGCAGTGAGAACAAAATGTAAACATTTCTTCAAATGGCTAAAATACATTATATTTTGATCAAATTTTAAGTCTTTATGATAAAGATACAATAAATATGCATAACTGAATGCATGTTGTGCATATATAATCTATACTTTTGCAGAAAAATGCTTTTGATATGCTCCTTAGAACTGCGCAGCTACAGAATTCAGCAAAGCCTTAAAAAATCCAAAAAAATACGCAAACTGTGCATTTATGTTCTCTCTACAACCATTTGTTGAGAAAATGTCTAAATTTTGCACTTTTAAATGATAATTTCAAGTTCAAAACAATGTATCGTTGTTTTCAAAAAGAGTGTAAAAAACCATGAAAGTAGTTCATGGATAGCAGCACGTGGTCTATTTTTAGAACAGAATTTTGTTTTCCAGACCTCTTCTTAATATGGAGGGACATAACAATCTTTAAATGTAGAGGAGAATTACAGTTGCAAAATACCGGTATTTCAAATAATATGAACACTTTTAAAAGAGGAAATGTGCTATAGTGTTTATTGAAGTAATCTATTGAGTATTATTATCGAACAGCTGTTAAATAGTGTACGTATTGATATAAAAAAATCTTAAACTCGTTGATTCAAGTAAAGGAAAAATGAGCACCAACAAAGTTAAAAATTAAGAGTTTGTAAGTTTGCCACAGATGACTTATAATATCTATCAAAAGTTAATAATTATCACCATTGAAAAACAAGGAAATTAAACACATAAAATCGATATGAATGACCTTGTTTTAGTACCTACGAGGGGTGATCAAAAAGTTCGCGAACTATCTCTATACATGTGTATCTACAAAACCACAATTTAGATTAGAAACAAATTTGGTGCACATATAGCCAAACACAAGTTCTATAAATAGCATATGCTGAATAAAGTTTTGTTCAAAATGTGAAAATGACGTCATTATGCAGGTACTTGTGACGAAAAATGGTTGTCTCATTGGAACTCTTCATCAAACGACTAAAATATTTATGGTATATCTTACAAATGCCTTTGAAGTAGCGTATAAGAATTTGTTCACAGTTTATTAAGACAAATGACTTCCTATAAATTCAATCAATGATTGGATAGATCGTTTTATTGAAGGAAGGCAGATGGTTAAATATGATACTTGTTATGTTGCCCGGTGAAAGCAAGTTTGAAAAGGGATGTGTTTTTAATTAAGCAATATGCTATCAAAGACCTCCAATTTACACTTTGAAAAATACTCGAATACTGTAGAAGTACTTTTTTCCGCGTGGTATTAATTTACGCTATGTACGCGCTCACATTTTTTCCGCAGAAATTTGTCCAAGTGTACTTAATATAAATGTAAGGCATATATAGTGACAATCTGGAAAATCCGCGTAATTTTCTACCCGCAGATTAAACAGAAATTGAGATTCCGCGGAATTATGACCCCGTGGAAAAAAAGTACGTCTACAGTATATCAACAATATTATAACTATCAAATACCTAAGATATCGTTTACTTTTGACCACCCCCCCCCCGTATACTCTGTCAAATAAACATTTACAATTTTCATTACAACGGAGCAACATTTGAAAAGGAATGAAATCAATCAGAGTGGGTTAGAAGATTTAATGAATAAAAAAAACTTGTTTTTCTATTTGCCCATTTTGTCAAAATTACAATTTTACAGAGTAAAGAAAAAAAAATCAACATAATATTTATTTTATACCATCTTTTAAATGACGTTTGGTGGTCCTCCCAACTCAGGGAAAAATTATTGGATCGGTATTTATAGGTGAGAAAAAAATTCCTTAAAATTTAAACATATTTCTTGACGGAAGAAAAAAAATATCGTGTTATGGGATGTAAAAAAATTGAGTCGGGCCATTTCTAGACAGTAGATCGGGAGAGAGGGCAACCAAATACTTTTATAACAAATGGTCTTATAAGGCTAGTACATGTTCCATCACATACTGAGTAATGCAAACTTTTTGAATCTTTGGCACTATTTAGAAAACAAACAAACATAGGATTTTCGGGTGGGGGGGGGGGGTAGCCTCTCACTTTCTTTTGCGATGATAGACATAGCATATGCAATGGACCTTTCTTTGCAAACATTGTACGTGCTTCTAAATTTCAAAGAAACAAATCAATATATTTTATCATGCTTCGTATGTTCAATTAGCGAGAGCTTACAACGTTGTCAAAATAATGAGACATGATGCGTTTTTATGTCCAAACATTACTCCATACAATGTGTGGGTCATTGCAAACAATCTAGCTATTTATGTGAGGTGCCTGAAGGAAATCTTATACTGCCTATTGTTTCTATCTAACTGCTAAACAAAATAGACATATGTACCAACTTTTCGAATGTAAGACGTATTAAATATTTGTTTTTCATGCACCGCATATTGTTTAACATTTTCAAATTAAATGCTAAGCATCCTCCTTGCAGTGCCCCATTTGAAAATAACTTCTATCGCCACAGAAAAAAGACGCAACGTAAACACATATGTTTAGGACATTTTTTATCTTTTTTATTGAGTTTTAAAGAAACCAACAAATTATCAAGACTTGTTCCATGAAAAATTAAATATAATCATGATAATAAACGCATCTATCCAAAGCAGATGTATGCACATGCCAACCACGTGCTCAGTGGAATGATATTAACAAGGAAATTCGAGCTGTAAACAGAACAGTTTTTCCCGATTTGCTGGAATAGGGTTAAAATTGCGTTTTTTCACTAATCAGAAGATGCGATGCAACAAATAAAAGTAGCAAGTAATATAACCTAATGATTATTACTTAGTAATTTCTTGTCTTGATCTTATTAGGGTCGCATTTATTCTAAAATCAATGTTATTCGAACTCTGTGTGACAGAGGAATGGCGGACGAAATAAACACATGGCCTCAGGAAGACACCCATATGAAAAATCAAATTTTCAATAATTATGGATCATGACAAGAAAAAAGCGAAACAAATGGTTGTAGCCATATTATCAATGAATCAAACTAACACCATTTTCAATGCATTTTTCATCTCGTGAATGCTGTAGCTGCGCAGTTCTAACATGATTAATTTCCTCCTAATTAAAACAAAATAAACTTAATTATTTATTAATTTTGGTCTCAAACAGTAGGTAATAAGTGCATTAGCACTTTGAGTAACTTTGGGGTAGTTTAGTAGAGTATAAAGCGCATTCTTGATATTTCTTATTTACACCAGACTAGATCCAATATGGCTTGTACATCCCCCTTAATAAGTAGCATGTTGACATAATTATCTTGCATGTTGACATATATAAGTCGCATGTTGACATAATTATCTTGCATGTTGACATAAAAATGTCGCATGTTGACATTATTATCTTGCATGTTGACACACAAAAGTCGCATGTCTACATAATTATATTGCATATTGCATCTAAAATGTCAGATAGAGGCGTTATTAAGTAAATTTACGCTTATTTAAATTATATTTTCTTATATAATTGGTAACTTGCATGTCAACATAATTAACTTGCTTGTTGAAATAAGTATGTTGCATGTCTACATAATCATGTGACATGTTAACATTATTTATCTTGCATGTAAGGGGCAGAAATATATGCCACCATAGATACTCTTAAAAGATATAATACTTTATAAATGTGCATGCCGACATACTGGTAGTAAATATCTTGCACTTGCATGTTGACATAATTTTCTTGCAAATCTTGCATGCTGACACAGTTTTCTTGCTGGTTGACGTAATTTATCATTCAGGTATTGGGTAGAAATATGCCATCATAAACGCTAGTTTCTGACATCATAAATGCAAGCTTTAAGATACAGCGTAATTAAATTAACAAGGAGCATAACTATATTGGCATGCAGAATGCAAGAATG
>NW_026922084.1:0-19474 GCF_032062105.1 Saccostrea cuccullata | reverse complement strand
GAATAAAAATTGAAAAAATCAAAATCTGGGTTCTTGTTTCCAATAAATCCAGGTTTTTGTTATTTGTCTTTTTCAGTAAAAAACCAGTTTGAACCGGTTTAGGCTAGACTGTCTAGACTGTGAATGAAAAGTGTGACGTCATAATGACATTCTTGAAATGTTTTGCACACGGCCCCAAAGTATTATACCTGTATAGTTAACATAAACAAAACGTAGTACAAACGTTGTTAATCGTAGTAGCAGCGTATAGTAAAAAAACTATATACAGTGTAAACACAGTGTAAGCGGGCCCCCCTGTATTTAAGGGATAGGATAGGTTAGGGTTAAAAGGGGTTAGGGATAGAGACCTAAGGGGAAATTAGGGATAGTTAGGGTTAGGGGATAGGGTTAAGGGAAATTAGGGTTAGTTTCACTTTTGTTTCATGGTAATGAGGTTTTCAAAAAATGAAGCTAGACTGTGAAGCGTGACGTCATAATCACATTCTTGCAATGTTTTTTGCACACAGCGCATTTTTACCTGTATAGTTTAGCATAAACAAAAAACGTAGTACCAACGTATAGTGTAAAAAAAACACAGTGTAAACAACTCCAGTATTTAAGGGGGAATATATGTAATGAATTAACCCACCTATCCCCCCCCCCCCAAATCTACACTCTCCTGACCCAGCTATCCCCCAGGGGGACTGTACTGAGTTGATCCGGCTATGCCCCAGGGGATCCACTCAGTTGACCCGGTCATCCAGCCTGCTTCCGGCTAGGACATTTCTGGCTAGACCACTTCCGCTAGGGCCCACTTCCGCTAGACCACTTCCGGCCACTTCCGCTTCCGGCTAGCCCACTTCCGTCCACTTCCGGTTAGCCCACTTCCGCTTCCGGTTCAACCACTTCCGGTTCTGACGTCACTTCCGGGCTATCTAGACGGTTTATACTACTGTCGATTATGAAATTACATTATTGAGATATTTTGTAAACATGTATAAAACAGTACAAAAATCTTTAAAAATACAGGATTTTTTTAATGAATAAAAAAAGAAAAGGAACAAATTTTGTGTGCTAAAAGCCATCAGAAGCGTACTGAATTACAGTATATGTTTTCTCTAAAGTCCTTAACAACAAAGAATACTTACCGGTCTTTATACAGGTTGTTGTCTTTTTCAAAACTACACAAGACTCTTGTTGAAGACAACTATTTTGAACGCATTCTTTCATCAGTGCCTAGAAAAAAAAATGTATTTATTTTTAAAATAAAATATATGAATTATTGCGAATTTGATAAGAATTTTATCTGATTGTGTTTTAAAGGTTCCACTGAGTACCACAAAATTTTTTATTGTATACATTCACTCCTACTCGACAACGTTAAGTCACTTGGAGATGAAAGGGCATTCAGAAAATATATCTTTATAAAGCAATGTCTTTCTGTTTATAATTATTTTCAAAACTTATTTCAAATTCATTTTCAATTGAATATATGTTATTCAAATATTCTAAACACTTTTCCATAATTTTTTTTATAGATTTCTCGAAATGTTAATAAACATACCGGTATTAATTCCTTTTTAAACAAGCTATCATTTACCTATTTTCAAAACTACAAAAATATTTTTAAAACACAAAAGAAAATTAAAAAAAGCGAACCTGAGTTCCTGTGATGTTGTTTATAAAAATGAAATCACTGTCACTGTGGAGGGATTCGGGGTCTAAATCCTGATTGATGTGATAACAAGTCAGTTGATTTCTATTATAATTCACAGATTGACAAGGTCCCTCGAGAAAACATGATCGAACACACTGTTGCAGTCCGAAAGGACTCAGTTGTGATAACACTGAAGTCACATTGGCCTTTCTTCCGTAATAAATATTCCCTGGTATTTTACCGTCCGTAAACAAAGGAAAAGTTTCAAACACATATATAAGAATAAAAAATACATTAAAACTCAGCATAATTTATCTCCTAAAAGGTTTTAGACACGCCACATTTGCTCTGGTAACGATTCCCAACCATGGACATCCATATCTAGGGGTAATGGAACCTTCAGGAACTCCAGAATTGATTGACATGCAATTAGACTTTACTGAAAATATCCAATAAGTTTGGCTATTGATCTAAATTTTAGAGCCATTACCATTATAGCAATCCACTTTGTTCTTTACTCTAAATATATGTTATGTATCTGAATTGGGAAATTAGAATGTTTGAAACTTTTCATCTAGAATGTATTGCCCCAAAATAGATGTTATTAGTAATAAGGTGGAAATCAAGTCAAAAATAGGATAAAATATACTGCTAGTTGTGCTAATTAACCTGTTTATTGAGATTTCATGAACTTGTTTCAGAGTAAGCCATTGAGAACTCAGGAGTGACATATATCCGATAAAATATTAATGAACAAATCAATTCGATTATGGTAGCTAAATTAACACACATTTTATTGAATGCTTAGATTATAAACAGTTCGGAGTCAATTAAGTCTGGTTTTCTTCAGCGATGTGGAACATAGCTTGTTAATGAAACTGTAAGAAGAATATTGATCACAAAAGTTAAAAAAAATATTTCAAAGGCAACCGAACATCATGTGACAGCTCCCTCGTAATAAATACACGCCAAACACACAGTTTCCATTATTTCTCTATTACGAACATTAGATCTAGACAAAAGCATCATACTTAATTGGAAATAAGTTCGTTAAAAAGACCACATTTTGATGATCCAGAATAGAATATTTAGTGCATGTTTTATCTTACCTTTTGGAATGTCCAAAAAAATCCGTGTTTTAGGGCTTGTCTGCTGGTTTCATGTTTTATCTACCTATCAAATATTTCTTTATTTGCAAGGTCTGTCTGTCTGTGTCCGTCTGTCTTTTTGGTTGTCTTTCACCCTCTTTTTTTTCTTGTGTAAACACCTATTGCAACATGGGGCCCTAAGACCTCACCTGAAGGACCGATCTCAATGTTCCGCAATGGATCCGAACCTGTGATGTAAGGACCATCTCCTTACTTTGCAATACTAAAGCAGATGCTCTAACAAAGTGATGTACCACTTTGCGGGAGATTAACAGATATTAATAAAATACAATTGTACTTATTATTTTTTCTCTATTTTTGTCCCCCGCTTGAAAAGTGGGGGATATTAATTTGGGTTTGTCCGTCCGTCCGTCTGTCCGACCGTCCGTCCGTCTTTCTGTCTGTCTGTAACGCTTTCGTTTCCACACGATATCTCGAGAACCCTTTGAGCTTTTGCAATGAAATTTAGCATAGCAACTCCCTGTGGACTAAAGAAGACCCCTATTGATTTTGAGGTCAAAAGGTCAAAGGTCAAGGTCATAAATAAGCAAATTCTGTCTGTTAAAACACTTTCGTTTCCACACGATATCTCTAGAACCATTTGAGCTATTGCAATGAAATTTTATATAACAACTCCCTGTGGCCTAATAAAGACCCCTATTGATTTTGAGGTCAAAAGGTCAAAGTTCAAGGTCGTAAATTTATACATTCTGTCTGTGTGAAATACTATTATTTACGGGCGATATTTCAAAAAATGTTTGAGCTTATGCAATTAATGTAATTTTATATCAAAACTCCCTAGGACGTCTCTCGCCCCTCTCAAAGTGCCCCGCCCCGTTTCTTTTATTAGTATTTATAGTATTACATGTCGCTATTTTTAGCGCAGGGGCATGAGGAGAGTTATTGCGTATAAAACAGGTTCTCGGCGGACTTTATGTTCTTATTACATCTATTAGAACTGTTTAATAAAGGCTAAATAAATCAAACACCATGGATTGTGTAAAAGTTTGAGAATACCGAACATATACAGGTATGTGACTTCACTTCTGCATATACTTCAATCCATGTAGAGTGATTCCGTGGTCTAGTGGTTAGGTCTCTCGCTTCAAGTGTAAGAGGTCCCGGGATCGAATCTCGGTCGAACCTTTGTTTCTTTTTTTTTTAAAATACCTTTTTTTCTTTTTTTTTTTTTAA
This sequence comes from Saccostrea cuccullata, assembly GCF_032062105.1. Classification (NCBI taxonomy): domain Eukaryota; kingdom Metazoa; phylum Mollusca; class Bivalvia; order Ostreida; family Ostreidae; genus Saccostrea; species Saccostrea cuccullata. Next base: position 15,496 of record NW_026922084.1, on the reverse strand, counting down.
CTAAATGATAGTATTCAGCATGTGAAATGAAAAATTCCATATAAAGAAATCTATACACATAATGAAGAATAAGCAATCAAATCTTTGTATGCATATTGACATACATGTATTTTATTTGCTTCAGTATACATGTATACATTTAATAATTCTACATATTCAGTCAGGGGGAGCCGACTTTTTCCCTAAGCGGGGGACACGAATTCTCTGAATTAGCTTGTTTAACAATGAAATGACAGGGGATTCCAAGTCGTTCTTTGCACCTTATCCCACTTCTTATGTTTTGTAGTCCTTGTTTGCTCTGCCTCGATTTGTAATGCTTACATGGACTTTTGATCATGATAAGAGTTATCCTTATAATATTTCCATTTCTAATTTTTTTCTCTGTTATAACTCTTTGAAAGTTGTTGGATTTTATTTTTTGATAATTCTGCTGGAATGTAAATTAGGCAGGTCGATAGGTCAGGAGCTAAGGAGGCCTAATACGCATGCAAATCTCGTGCGCATCTGTCTCTGTGTCTGACGCTAAGGAGGCCAAATATGCATGTAAATCTCGTGTGGCTGCCTGTGTTTGACGTCAGTGGGCGAGGACTATTGAAATTAGCATGGAAGTCCTCGTGTGATTTAAGTCTATGTCTACATTTTTAAAGTCTAAATCTACAATTTTATTTCACAATGAAATGGAAATATAAGGAATCACTGTCTAGTTTTGAGAGTATGCCAGGGACATCAACAATAGTGGGAAACATTGGATAATTTTAGCATAACGGGCTTCGCCCGTTATGCAAATTATCCCATGTTTCCCACTATTGTTGATGCCCTGGCATACTCTCAAAACTAGACAGTGATTCCTTAATTTTATGTAAGGGAAGATAAAACTCGGAAATCATCCTTGAAAAACCAATTAAACGATTATAGTGAAACAGCGCAAACAAGGACCATTGAAAAGGTGAGATCAGGTGAAAATGAGGATCCAGCAAGTATACGCTGTTGACTGTTCACCACGCCGTAATTCTGTTGCCTCCATCTTATAATGCGATATATACATGTATGAAGATACAACATTAAAAAATGACCTAACATTTTGAAAATCATTGATCAATGTACGGTCTAGCAAAACATAGAATTTTCCTGTAAAACTAATATATTGGCCACAAATTTGTTAAATGTTAACCTCAACTACATTAATGATAATGTTGTTTTATTAAACTATTTGTTAATAACCAGCATCAGCTTTTAAACATTCTACTATATTGAACATGATCTTGCCTATCGATTCAGTTAGGAGAAACACCTCATATGCAGATGATAATGGCATATTTTTAATATGGCTCTTTCTTCATACAATGTTGTATAAAAAAAACATGCAACAACTTTAATAATAGACAGTAACATAAATCTAAATCCTATGGTACGATATTTTTCAAATAAATGAAAAACATTTGTGGAGGTATCAGCATATAAACTTAAATATGCAAACTATATGTTCATAATTTTTACAACACAATATATTACAGTACAAGTTTTATTTTAATTGTAACACTTTATTTCATTAAATTCTGCGTTAAGCGGACAAATTCAGTAAGTTCTAAAACAATAATTTAAATTGTATCTAATATTGGTTTTCAAGTTAAATAAGAAATATCTAATCACTATTTTAATAATAAACAGCTCCTTTAAGGAAAGTAATTTCTGTTTTGTCAGGAAATTTAAAAATATGTGAAAACTTGGCATATTACTAGATATCTAATAATCAATAAAATTGAAAGACTTAATTAAACATTCGTTTCACGGTCTGCTCTGTCACAATTTAACACATGTAGATAAAACTGTTTATAGAAATGTAAAATAAAACCCAGGCGATTAATATGTACAGTAACTACAAATATTACCAAAAATGTACAGCTCTTTTGCACACAGTAACTGTTGACAAAATTATAGCGACTTTGAATTGACCATGATAAAAAAAGTCAAAACCAAAATTTATTATTTCTCATACTACTATTTTACAAACATCATAAACATTGTACTTTAAATTATTTTGTGAACTCGAGGAATTTGTTAAAACGTCCAATACAAATATGACAAGAATCAGTCCTCACTAAAATGAACAGGATTTCCTTGAAACTTTCATTCATTGTTTGTCATTTTCCATCATGCATGCACAGAACAGACAGATACCTCTCTATAGAGCTAACATTTATAAAATAATTGACAATGTACAGTTTCTATTTCACATATTTCCTCAGGGCAGACTGTCTAGGGAGCGTTTCGGTGGAACTCCTGTTTTTGTCTCCTCCGCGCGGCCGATATTTTCAAAAAATAAAATTCTGTAGGAAAGAAAAGATGATTAATCAACTACATAACCTACTATTCTTTAATTGTTGTGTGTAATTTAAAAAAATAGGTTTTATAGAAAAATATTTCATCTGCCATTCTACAGGATTGATATCTGCCTTTATCAGATTGTACTTTGAATAAACACAACATTGTCGCAATAGGCCTTTTTGGTTGGTTCTTATTAGATTAAGCAAATTTACCTTCAATTTGAATATACACAAGTATCGATGTGTTTTTAAAGAATCACTTCTTTCTTGGAGTAATAAAACGCAATGTTATGATGAATCCTTGCAAGGTTAGTTTACCTAAATGTCCTTTTGAGAAGAATGTCAACATCACTAAATTTCTGATATCTAAAGTGCGTGTCTTTCTTTTTACTGTAGATTCCATATTTTTTGCGAGTACTTATTATTGGGAATGGACTCTTCAACAATAAGTAATTATTTCACAAATGGACGACTGATCAAGAGATTTTACATATAGATATCAGCACCATAAAAAAATAAAAGCGAGTAATTTTATTTCGCGAACGGCGCTTCTCGCGAAATTACTCAGTAATTCCAGGCGTATATATAGGAATCTACAGTACTCTCAAGGGAGACTTCATGAGACGTTTTGTGTATTATAGCTTGATGATGATGTCTTAATATAGTTAGTTTGGGTTTTAGGAAAAAAATGGATAAGGATAGTTGTTAATTGTGAAGAGGTCAGAGGATGAAAGTTTGTTGATCTGAAGTTACATATGTTAATTATTTTAGAATAGATATTTCACGTACAGTTGGGCTGATGAAGGGAATTTATAGTTTAAGTTCAAGGATGACTACTGTGCAAGTAATTACTTTGGTGATAAAGAATCTTTATAGTAAATAAGTAAATTGATGGAGGCTGTTAGCACCTAAATTACTATATAATGTAAGTTAGACAGAAAGAAGCATTAGTTGTAATAAATTTTTCAGGACGGTACTTAAAATGTTGACCCGGTTTTAAAGAGCTATTTTTAAAGTGGTAATTTGAGAATGGTAATTTTGATACAGTTAAACAGATAAGAAAGCTTATGTTGCACTGAAAGGATATAATTAACTTTACATTGGTTAAACTGATAAGAAGGGTTCATTATACAGTATTGTCAATTTTAGAAGTAAATTTTAACTTTTCACAAGATAAACTACAATGGACTTGTTAGATAAATTGATTATTTGTAGATAATTACGTACAGTTTTAAGATCGTGCTTTTGCCGCCTAGCATCATGAGGACAAACTCGCGATAGTTGATAGTCTCTGACCCTGTAGTATCTACTTCTTTGATCATTTTCTGGATCTCTAGATGTGTCTTGGCTTGTCCAAGCTTCTCCATCATACGCTTCATAGCCATCATACCTTAGGCATTACAATTTTCAAAATAAGTAATGGTCTAATGGTGTAATGAAATTACAGATGAATTTGTATTTTGAATTTTTCTTTGCGTCCACATATTATATAAAACATTACCAATTTCGAGGTTTTGATCCAAATCGAACTCCAAAAATTTTTCTGAAAGAAAAGTAAAGATGAATAGTTATTTTCTCGAAAGAATGGTAAAGTTGGTTCTATACTGCTGCTTGAATGACTTGGACCATCTTCCTTTTAGGAATAACTGTCTTATCTTTCGATTTCATGATGTGATCAATCGATAGGCTTGCGTGATAATTTGCATAAACGCCAAAGGCGTTTATGCATAAAATTATCACGCAAGCCAATTGATTGATCATCGTCATGAAATTGAAAAAAAAAATCTGACAGGTATTCCTTATATTTACATGCTTTGATTTCGCCAATCTGCTTCTGTCTAGCTGTATTTCCCACCCTGCACGTGGTTTTTTTGGCACCACGCCAATACATTTAAAGTACATTTACAATTTGTAATTTTATCTCGGACGAAGACATTGGAAATGTAAATATTAGAATAAACACTTATCTCTCAGCATAAAACGGGTATCACTTTAACTCTCCACTGGAGTATCTTCTTATCCTTACCCTTAAACTGCTCTCTATCCTTTACCTGTACTAACTTACTTTGATTCTTACCCAACACCTTATCTTATACTGTGTAAACACTTACCCTAATACCGTAACTTCTTCTTTCCCAAATAATGCTCACTTTTCCCCTCTATGCTATGCTAACTTCCTACTTTAATACTGTGTTAACTTCCTACCTTTATATATGTACTGTGTTAACTTACCTTTATCTTGTGTTAACTTCCTACCTTTATTTTGTGTTAACTTCCTGCCTTTATCTTGTATTAACTTCCTACCTTTATACTGTGTTAACTTCCTACCTTTATACTGTGTTTATTCCTACCTTTATACTGTGTTAACTTCCTACCTTTATACTGTGTTAACTTCCTACCTTTATACTATGTTAACTTCCTACCTTTAGACTGTGTTAACTTCCTACCTTTATACTATGTTAACTTCCTACCTTTAGACTGTGTTAACTTCCTAGCTTTATACTGTGTTAACTTCCTACCTTTATACTGTGTTAACTTCCTACCTTTATACTATGTTAACTTCCTACCTCTATACTGTGTTAACTTCCTACCTTTATACTATGTTAACTTCCTACCTTTATAAAGGTGTTAACTTCCTACCTTTTTCTTGTGTTAACTTCCTACCTTTATATTGTGTTAACTTCCTACCTTTATACTGTGTTAACTTCCTACCTTTATACTGTGTTAACCTCCTACCTTTATACTGTGTTAACTTCCTACCTTTATACTATGTTAACTTCCTACCTCTATACTGTGTTAACTTCCTACCTTTATACTATGTTAACTTCCTACCTTTATAAAGGTGTTAACTTCCTACCTTTTTCTTGTGTTAACTTCCTACTTTTATATTGTGTTAACTTCCTACCTTTATACTGTGTTAACTTCCTACCTTTATACTGTGTTAACCTCCTACTTCTATATTGTGTTAAATTCCTACCTTTATACTGTGTTAACTTCCTACCTTTATACTGTGTTAACTTCCTACTTCTATATTGTGTTAACTTCCTACCTTTATACTGTGTTAACATCCTACCTTTATACTATGTTAACTTCCTACATTTATTTTGTGTTAACTTCCTACCTTTATACTGTGTTAACTTCCTACTTCTATACTGTGTTAACTTCCTACCTTTATACTGTGTTAACTTCCTACCTTTATACTGTGTAAACTTTCTACCTTTATCTTGTGTTAACTTCCTACCTTTATATTGTGTTAACTTCCTACCTTTATACTGTGTTAACTTCCTACCTTTATACTGTGTTAACTTCCTACCTTTATACTGTGTTAACTTCCTACCTTTATCTTGTGTTAACTTCCTACCTTTATACTGCGTTAACTCCCTACCTTTATACTGTGTTAACTTCCTACCTTTATACTGTGTTAACTTCCTACCTTTATATATGTACTGTGTTAACTTACCTTTATCTTGTGTTAACTTCCTACCTTTATATTGTGTTAACTTCTCCGCCAAATCTTCAACCTCTGAATAATCCTTGTCATTCAGAAAGTCCTGATGAAATGGTTATAAAAAAAAACTTGTTATATTTCAAACCAAGATAAATTTTATTTCAATGGGAAAATTATGTTTTAGTATACTGTAACTTAAAAAAACAAAGGGGTTAACAATGTAAAACGAAGAACAAAGACTTACCTCATTAATGTCGGATAGTTTCTTGCTTAACATCTCCATACGTTCACCATAGGCTTTCCCGCCTCAAAAAATATTTTTAAATAATATATTAGTAAAAACATATTTGGCACAACAAATTTAGGGGGGATATAAAGGGGATTCGAGTTTGTTAAAATGAACGGTCAGGACTTCTTTCAAGGGAAGATAACTTAGAATAACTAAACTTTGACTTATTATATTCCAAGGACTGTTAGGTTAGAAAAGTTTGAACTTATGTTATAAACATCTTTAATGGATATGGAAGATTTAAGTATGTTCAAATCATTGAACTCCGGGGGTAGGTTAATTGGTTCCATAAATGAAGATCATTTTTACAAAAGAAAAGGGAGGAACTTTGTACAATCTTCTCAAGAAAAGATTAATCATATTTGATAAAGGGGCATTTTCAATTGTAAAAAATTAAATCTTGACATAAAGGGGAAAGATAGGCTATAACAGGAGATCAAAGTTATTATATATGAATATTTATGAGGAAGAAGATTGATCATTTTTTTCTGTAAAGATCAACGATCCCATTTTAATTATTGGCATACTATTATTTATTTTAAGAATTAAAAATCCCAATTTTATTTTCCATTTCCGATACTTCCTTGCACTTCTTAGTACACGCAGCTTAAATCATATCAACTTTCCGTTTAGGTAAAAAGAGTGGCTTTTTATTTAGAAAATTTTTTATTTAACATTGAAAAATATAAATCCAGAAAAGCTTTGTATAACAAAGGGAATAATTATATATGTCTTAAAACTTCTGGTATTTACAATTTTTGAAGAATTAAAAAAAAAAATCTAAGGAAAGTTTATTCGTGTATTTGAGCATTTGAAAATTTGAGTCATCTTTCTGTTGATTAAAACAGAGGCGCTGTTACAGTCCTAGCGCTTACCCAGACAATATGCGATGCATGTACATTTTACAAAAAAAGATTCAAGAAAAAAGCTATTCATAACGAAAACTCTAATTTCCGCTGCTCTAAAAATACAAACTCTCTTTGTGCATTAAAAAAAGCAAAACTTGAACCTTGTATCTGAGTACTAGTATTTGAAGTGCTCGGAGGTTTTGATTATTGAAATTTCTATTAATATCACAACTTAACCCAATTCCTTTACAATTTAATAAACCTTTGAACTTCCATCGACCTGAGGTTTTTTTTTTTTTTTAACAAAGTAAAGATTTTTTTCTAAAATAATATGTCCCTTACCCTGGTAATCTGGCTTTTTGGTCGCCATTTTTATCTCGTGTTGTCAATCTGTTTCTAAAGTTGTCAGAGCTGCAGAAACAAGCTCACAACTTCCCTGTCCAACGCTCACTTCCGCACAAACACAAAATACATGAAATATAATTTTACACTATCACATGTCGAGATTTGTTTTTTTTTATCACCAGACAATCGTCAAGTACTAAAGAATTACGAACGGGAAATCGTTCATAAGTGCCCACAAGTTAGTTTTCAAGAGAAATCTCATTTTGTAATATTATGTAAGACTATTGTACTACTGTAACACGGAAGTATTGAATTGTGAATTTTTCATGAACAATTTATCAGATAGGACAATTTTCCTTCTATTTCTGTGTTAAAGTGGGAAAACATTCACCAATATCTGCCATGTCAGCGCTGTAGCACTTCGCGACAGTTATGGCCTGACAAACTTAAATCTAATATATTGTGGGGAAACATTGCTGCATTTACAGGAACAACACGCTGTCACGCTAACACAAGTCCGCGCAAACACGCCGCCGCGCTAAAAGACGCTTTCAAGCAAACACGTCGTGTGAGTTGTCTGTTAGCGAGACAACTTGTGTTAGCCTGACAACGTGTCGTGTGTTGGCGAGACAACTTGTGTTAGCCTGACAACGTGTCGTGTGTTGGCGAGACAACTTGTGTTAGCCTGACAACGTGTCGTGTGTTGGCGAGACAACTTGTGTTAGCCTGACAACGTGTCGTGTGTTAGCGAGACAACTTGTGTTAGCCTGACAACGTGTCGTGTGTTGGCGAGACAACTTGTGTTAGCCTGACAACGTGTCGTGTGTTGGCGAGACAACTTGTGTTAGCCTGACAACGTGTCGTGTGTTGGCGAGACAACTTGTGTTAGCCTGACAACGTGTCGTGTGTTAGCGAGACAACTTGTGTTAGCCTGACAACGTGTCGTGTGTTAGCGAGACAACTTGTGTTAGCCTGACAACGTGTCGTGTGTTAGCGATACAACTTGTGTGGTAGCGAAACAACTTGTGCTAGCCTGACAATGTGTTGTGTGTTAGCCTGAGAAGGTTAGCGAAACAAGTTGTGTTAACCTGAAAACGTGTTGTGTGTTAGCGCGAAGGCGTGCTGTGTGTAAGCGCAACTATGGGGCGCCGTTTTGGTATTTACTGCCAAAAAGTGATATCATCTATTCGAATAAGTGATATCACTTGTTTGATTTGAATTGGTGATATCACCCATTCGAAAAGGTGATATCACTTATACGAATAGGTGATATCACTAATTGGAATAGGTGATATCACCTATTCCTTGAATAGGAGATATCACTTATTCGAATAGGTGATATCACATTTTCAAATTAATTATGAAATAACAACAGCTCCCAAGACCATAGGTCTCTAAATCTTATTTACTTTCACTTTCGTTCTATAGCTCATCATTCTAGGAGACAATAGATTACAGTTTTGCATTTAATTTTAATCAACCCATATAGAAATTGTAATTTGTTTTGCTCACAAATTAATTCATTTCACTTATCTATCATGTAAACTTTGAAGAAAAATTGAAAAAACGCATGAAAACCGGGTAGTCCAAATTTTCTCGGTTCCAGTGGTAATCTACAGCTGTATATAGTCTAGGGAGCATTCATTATTTATTGTTGTAAGAAATTCAAATAGGTGATATCACCAATGCGAATTGGTGATATCACCTATTCAAATTGGTGATATCACCTATTCATTTCCAATAGGTGATATCACCTTTTCGAATAGGTGATATCAACTATTGAAAATAAATAGGTGATATCACCAATTCGAATAGGTGATATCACCCATTCGAATATGTGAAATCACCTTTTCAAATAGGTGATATCACTTTTTGCCAGTAAATACCAAAACGTCTCATACGCAACGACGTATATTTTTCTGAACGCAGTTTTGATGAGCTTTAGCAAATGGCCTACATGTACCATCTGGACACCATAAATTACAGAGGCGATACGTGCACCATTTAGCGCAATTTTTAAAAATCTATTTTGGTAGAAATAAAAAAAACCGATTTTTAACGAAGATTAGCAATGTTATTGAACCTCGTAATGCATGAAAAGAAAGAAAAAGAGATATAATTTTCGCATTGCATATGACATTTTGTAAATCAGTAAGAATTTACAATTGATGAAGTATGCCTCATGCAAGATCTAGACCTTCCCTTAATCCTTTCGATTCGTTCCCGACCTTAATTTTTCCTGTCGGTGATGGGAATATCTGTATCTATATTGTTTTTTTAAAAGTTAATGGAGCCAAAACGAAAAGGTCTTGATTGGTCACTATATATTTTTTTAAAGAAATGCAGTTGCTTATAAATATATATTTTTCTCCGAAACATTGATCAAAATTTTAGATAATGACACCGAAATGCACCTGCTTAGTAGATAAACAGTGCTTATATAAAGTTTTTTTTAAAGTAGGCATACCTCTATTTGTGCTTAATCCACGATCTTATGTTACAGTGTTAGAATTATGCATACGAATAAGCCTTATATAGAGCAGAGAAACAGTATATATTTGAATCCCTGCAGTCATACGCATTAATTTTACGTACAAACTGGGTCAAAACTACACACAGCACACATGCCAGACTGCAGAAATAATGATCATTAAAAATATACAAGTTCTTTACATGTACTTGTTGTTCGTCAAGCAAAAAATAAAATCTTTTCTTCTTATTATAAAGCTTGACGTTCACCATTCGGTATATATTCCCCTTTTACCCAACCCGTCAAGAAGTCTAACTCAGTGTTCTGTGAATATTTGTTCAAAAATACATAGTTTGAATTAATGTAGAATACATTTAAGCAGTTGGATTAGAATTAAAGATTATAGCTTGATGTTTTTTTAGGCCCCATTCGACAATTTTTCACTCATATAAAGACGTCACTATAATATACATGTCCATTGAGGGCTTCAAACCTTTACTCGGTACTCAGGACAATGAGCAATCCCTACCGTGACTAGAGATCTCGGTTTTTATGGTCTTATCCGAAGGAATTGCAACTTTCACTTCAAAGTGTAGAGCGCCTGGTGAAGGTCGTAGGTCAGTCGCGACTGAGATTCTTTTTTCAAACCGAGCCAAGATACTGACAAATAAGTTGATGTGGCAATGATTTCATCAACCCAGTTTGTCAGAAAAATCTCACGGTGGTTATGTTTAGTCTTTAAGAGGTTCTTTAACTTCTCATAGACCATAAACTGAGAACAGACTTAAGTCAAAATTTCAAATTACTATAACTTTTGGAATAATTTTGTAATTGAAACAAATTTTTCATCATATATTTGAATTTAAATATTACACAACATTACAAAATTTTCATCATAAATTTGAATTTAAATATTACACAGCATCGCAACGATTTTTGATTTTAAAAAAAATATTTTGTTTATGTACAAAATAATAAGTCTACAGCTCTGCTCAACCCCACGTGCTTCAAAATAAATTAAATCATAGTGGTCCGGCTTATCTTTTTTCATTTATTTAAGATTAACATGGAGGCCCTATAAACAATTTGTATATGACAAAATTATTATTTTTATCCATATGGATAATTATATTTATTTAAGACAGGTAATCGCTTTCTTTTGAATCTTGAACACACTCTATCCTCGTGGAACGAATGATAACTCTGCAAGGAAGATTTGAACAAAGCCAAGGAGTTGTCCCCCTAAATTAGAACTCTTTTGGTTCAGGAGTTACGAAAGGTGTTGTTTATATTTCGAAAGAAAAGAGTGTCACTGTCACACTGACTGTCAGTCACCACTGAATCAGAGTTTGGTAAAAGCCACCAAAAATGTCGTTGGATCTACTCCCTGCAAAGTTAAAACCTATCGGGCATTACATAAAGACAGCGATCGAACATGACAAGCGGGATCCGGTGGTTGCGTATTACTGTATGTGAATTTACAAAGTTACCTTCTCAAATGTCAAAACTGAAACTTAGTGAAGGTCTACATGATTACCATGCAATTATGAATGACATAATCACAATTACTGAGTTCTAGTAATATATCTGAAAAGTCTAAAATGATATTTGTAATTTCATGTAAAGGATAATAGATGAACTAAGTTATGTCATAGGAAAATAGAAAGTTTGCTTCCTCAATCACTTCTACTAGTGACAGTAGTACATCTTTTGTGAAACGTTGCATTGATTATGATCAAAAGATATTATACTATTAATCATCTAAAATTATCACATTTAAACAATATTATTTCAACTTTTTTTCCAACATTTAATAAATGTTGGGTTTGCTATTGTATATATCATGTACATGTATATACTAGATGTCGTACAAGACACAAAAGATAAACAGAGAAATACATGTGTATAAAAGGGATGGAGAAATTTATGGCAGGCTGAACCAGGAATTGGACCTGGAATCCTGCATCACTTATCAGATGTACCACTGACAGAGTCCCTGTCATGCCAATAGCCTCCCACCTTAAAATAATGTTAAACTTAATGTATGGCTGGATCAAGCATTTAATAATTTCTGTGGAGATTCAGCTGGCTAGATATTTGGCCTGATGTCATCAGCAGTGTGAGAAGTAGTATTTAATTATCTTGACAGGTTTCATGCTGTGTATAGCTCATCTAAACACCTTCCTGAAGGACAAGAGAAAAAAATTCTGCCTACAATGATTTTTCTAAATCAAGCCAGTTCTTTGTCAATTTTCTTGAAAAAAAAAAAATTAGAAACAATTTTTCTTTAAATCCATAAATTTCACGGAGAAGATGTGTTGATGACAAAAAAATGATGAATATAATTCAAAAACTGAAAAGAAACATGATCTGTTTTTTTGACATTCTTTTTAAAAAAACATTTTCGTTTGTTTTCTGCAGGTCGGTTTTATGCAGTGAAGAAAGGAATAGAAATTGACAGCTCTTCTCCAGAATGTAAAAGCTACTTACTGGGGTTGATGGATTACTTGGAGAAGGTAAGTGTTCTACACTTATACTGACTGTTACTATGAAGTAATGTATTGAACAATATTTATTACAATGGTTTTCACACATAAATGAATAGAATTCAAACAATAATTGTTCATTAATCATGTTGAAAAAATTAATCAAATCTAAAAGGAAAAGATATGTGTGCTTTATGTAATTTTTTTTTAAATGAAATATACTATTTGATTAATAAATGAATATCTTGTATTTCTTGCAGCAAAAACAGGCTGCCCCAGAGGATTCACCAATCAAAAACGAGGTCGTAGGTCAAGCACATGTGGAGAACTATGCTCTGCATCCTGTACGTCTACAATGAGGACAGAGCAGGACGACATAACAAGTAGGAATTTAAAACAATTGAATTAAATACATACTTCTGTATCATCTATAGGAGTTATCAATACGCAAGTTTCGAGATTATCTCCCTTGGTGCGCTCTTTCGTTGAGGAGGGGAGTTTCGTTGCCGCGTAAAACAAACAGGTGGGACAGATATTTGTTATTGTGTATGTTGGATACATTGCATCATCGATATACCGGTGTATCATAACTACACGATTGTCAGGATGCACTCTGCAGCTTGAGAATAACCAAATTAAAGTAAAGGCATCATTTTTAAATCAAAAATATCGAAACAAAAAAGAAAATACCAGTTGATATGAGAATTTTCTGACGAAGGAAGAGATATGGACCTCTTATAAATACGATACACATGCATCTGGTCATTGCACGTCGGGAATCTAAATTACATATTGATTCTTTTCCTTATTTTAACTTAAAAAACACTTACTTTTTAGAAAATGTTCGTACAATCAAGAAAATCTGTTACTTTATATAAAGACTATGACGTTTCTTTCGTTTTCAAGTACCCGAAAGAATGAATCCTCTAAACACTGCAATTTCGCCCCTTCTTACATGCAGAATTTTACCCTTTTAAATAAGAAAATTGTTGTATCTTAAAGCTAGAGTCTTCAGTATAGTCTGTATGGATACTAATAAAGAATTGTTTAGGAAAGAGACTTTCAGTATATACATGATATCGATTAAATAAAGTCGCATATTTCACTGTAAAACTTCGCCATTACGGCTATGTAGGTCACTGAGAACAAGTATTTGAGTGAGAAGGCGGGGCGTCTATCAAGCGTGCGATTTGTATGAATACATTAGAGTGTGTTCAAATTGTACTTAGTTTTATGATGAAGTGACACCTAAAACCTCTTATTTAGTGCTAGAAGATGACGTAAGTATAAGTACCCTTTTTAATTTGTCAGGCTTAACTTCGTTTTTTTTCTGTTTAAACTACGAGTCATATTTGAAATGATTTATTAGAAATTCGTCAAATTATTTAAATATAAAGAAACACAATTATTTCGAATTTGTGAATAACGTATAATGCAGGATATATACACTTTTGTCATACTTTAAAACTTCATTTTTATAGAGATGATAATTAATCCATTAAAGCTTATGATTAATACATTAAAGCTTATTAAATTTACATGAATAACTATTTCATAGCATATACATATATGATTTTGCGAATCACACCAAATACGGTTGAAATATGATATATAAACTTCACTCTGTGTATAAAAAATAAAATCGCAAGAAAGTGAAAATTAAACGACAGTTTAACGTCAATATTATCGTTGCTGGATATATAAAAAAAACATCAGTGTTAGAAAGATAGTGTACTTTGTACAGTCCAGATTGCATCGTTTAATTGGGGTAAACAATAAACCATTTAAAAAAAAATTACGCCCTTCACCATTCGATTTTTTGTTATTAATATTTAATTGTTGTTAGATTTTGTGCCGATGTAAAGAGTTATAACATGTCATCAGAAGTAACCCGGAATTTCCCTCTATTCAATTAGGGGTGCATTTTGTGCAATGTGTTCGTCCAGTGACTTTTCACCCGATATATAAGCCTTATCAACGTCTCATACTTCAATTTCTTTTCCGTAAGGTTTCTTAAATTGGAAGTATGCTTTTGTAACAAATGGTTTATTTTCTAAAGATATGATAAATTAGTATTTTTTTCAAATAACGATCTATAAAATTAACGAAAAACTGAGAGAAAAATATTTAATATCTTCTAAGGTTTGATGAACGTACCACTGATGTGATAATTATACTTAGGAACAAATAATATATCCACAGTATTTTTTTTTAAATTCTATATTAATGAGATACAAGTAGTAAGTGCAAGGTTTATGCTACAAGCCTCCAATATATATTGATAAATACCGAAAAAAATCAAACAAAATCAACTGAAATATCATTATAATAATAAAAAAAAATGTGAACATGTCCTGAATATACCGGCATAAACATTTTATCCCAGAGTACTTTAAAGTCTAATTATACCCATTTGAAAATGATTTGACCATCGATAGCTCGCAACAATGGACACGATGTCGCATTGATCTGCTCAAAGCATGAAAAGTGAATAGATTTGAGTCACGTGTTCAATGCTTTGTTATTCATGAGGTCAAAGGCGGATTGAATTTGTAAACAAGGTGCCTTTACTATAGGGACAGGTACCCGAGATTTTGCACCTTTTGGGAAAATAACATGTGAGCGCATGGCTGTTTCAATTTCTTTCATGAATTAAAATGACAAGTATAACTCTTTACATTGACCGTATTTATTACAACTTGAAACATCAATGCGCTCATATAAAAAATGGGCTTGCAAGTGGGGGTGTGGCCTAAAGTCTGATGAGAAATAAATGTAAACAACGTACCCCTGCTATATTAATCAGATAAATACCCAATTATCGGCGAAGGAAGCCAAAATTGAAAAAGAAATATATAAACTACAGTGTTTAATGGAAAGATTGAGACAAAAATATGTAGAAAATGTTTAAACTTATTTTTTGTAAATTATCGGGGGGCCAAATTTGGACGTTTAAACGATTCATTCTTTATAGTAGAATTGTAAATATGCATAGTTGAGCTTGATAAAATCATCAAATGCATCACTGCATAACATTATTATCTTTCTATAACATTTAATTAATTTTAAAAGCCATAAATATCGTTCTTTTATTTATGCACTTTTGTATACAGAGACAACCTGTCCCACCTCCATGCTGAAATGGGTACTTTTTGCGCCTCTATCGTAGGAGAGTTACAATCTCAAAACTGGCGTATTAGGAGTGATTCTAGCTTTTCCCTAGAATTCCTTTAAATTTTAGCTCATATGCTTTCAAGTTATTGTTGTGAGATGTGTATTGTTTCAT
>NW_026922083.1:0-19241 GCF_032062105.1 Saccostrea cuccullata | reverse complement strand
GTTCTCAATAATACAGGGTGAAATTTCAAATATGAATAGATATAATGATTGCCTACATTATACTACTATCAAAAGTAAATGCATGGACGTGCATGCACATGCGACCGCACACAATGTATTAAAAGACAGTATACTTGAGTGTTTGATGTTCATGCAGAATTAAGAACTTCTAAATGTCAAGACATGTAACATACTGAAGCATGCAGATCTTTTTACCCTTGACCTTGAAACTTAGGTCAAGGTCACTGGTAACCTGAATAAAATGTTGATATTAGCTATTTACCAAAATCACCTTGACCTATGAACTTGAAATCGACCTTAACCTTTGTCCTTGACCCAAGGGTAAAAAGAAACATGAAGTACATGTACATGTATCTAGAAACACCTTTCAGAGTTTATTTCGGTTGACAGGTTAGAAGTTAAAGAGGTGGTGGTTTTTAATGACCTTGACCTTTCATCCAAATGTCACAATCAATCTTAAGTTCTTGGAATAAGATACAAGATTCAACTCCAACGTTAAATAGGTTAAGAATAAAAATAACACCCCCCCCCCCCCCACACACACACAAACAAATCAAATTAATGGCAACGTAGAGAATCACTGTTAAACTCAAATAACACCTCGGACCCACATAAAATTTCAGGAAAACTGCAGAAAAGAGCTCGAGGAAAGTGTATTAAAATATTTCATTTGAGTTTCCAAAGTATATAGAAATTATTAATTTATACAGAAAAAATTACAAATCCTGTCGTGTTTAAAATTAAAGTGCAGATGACCAAAGTTGGCATATAAGCCTTTTATAGCCTATTTATTCAGATGTCGTTAATAGCATTCAATTCTACTGATTTGAAATAATATTTTAATACCAAGCATCCTTTGTTTAATTTACCTTTGAAATTTATTTGAATTTTTTTTTAGAATTACGCAATCCCCAGAAATAGCGATTTTCGGTATATTAAAAATCAATATACATGTACGCTCCTTCGTAAAATAATCAGATATTTGCATTCATGAAAAAAATATTAATAAGAAGGTGTTAAACAATATAGGTCACATTAGCTGACACGAATGTCTTTTTAAACATCTCTTGTAAAACCCAGAGAGTAGCCCCCTATGCATTGGAAAAAATGAATAGTTCCGGTCAAAAAACCTTTATATATTTATTTACAAAGTATATAAAATTTACCAGGCACAGGTATCAGAGTTGTCAAAATGGCCTGAGAGGAAATATTAAAAAAAATTCTGAACAGAAAGGAAAATCCCTTTTCCATGTATGGAACTACTATTGAATATAACCAACCCCGAGCCCGATCTTAAAAACACGGTAGTAGAAAATTAGAATTTTGCTGTTTTATTAATTTTTTTGCTTTTAACTTCTTTTCTTGAAGCCAAATGATATGAAAACACTCAAGAAGGTGAAAAGGCTTCATATTGTTATCTGAATTAAAATCAAAATTGTAATCTGAACAATTAGTCTCCTTATTATGTTCCCCAAACGAAGTTTGGGAACATATTGTTTTTACTTTTTCTGAATTTTTTCTTTGTTCTCCGGTACTTTTTTGTCCGCGAGTGTTCTCGTAAACTACTCATCCGATCTAGGTGAAACCTTTTTAGGGTCACTAGGTATGTTATGTAGATGTGCGGAACGAAGGTCATTTTGCGCGCACGTGCGTGCAGGTGCGCGCACGTGTAACACGTGAAATGACCAATATAATAGATTTAGCCGTAACTTTTTAAATATTGGATGAAATGCTTTGAAACTCATAATATAAGGATATAATAGTAGTATAGACATGATGACATGGTCAAAATAGCAAGATCTCACGCGCATGCAGGTGCCCTTCGCTGCGATTGGCTGAAACTAAAAGTCTAAATATCTATTTTGTTTTCTGACAAAATCCTTTGAAATTTTGAACATAGTCTTACATTATGAAGATCTACAGCATGATATATAAGAATAATCATGAACGCACGCACATGCACGTGTGCTGCAATCTGATTGGCTAAAACTTTAAATGCCTACAACTTTCTTGGTTCTCAATAATACAGGGTGAAATTTCAAATATGAATAGATATAATGATTGCCTACATTATACTACTATCAAAAGTAAATGCATGGACGTGCATGCACATGCGACCGCACACAATGTATTAAAAGACAGTATACTTGAGTGTTTGATGTTCATGCAGAATTAAGAACTTCTAAATGTCAAGACATGTAACATACTGAAGCATGCAGATCTTTTTACCCTTGACCTTGAAACTTAGGTCAAGGTCACTGGTAACCTGAATAAAATGTTGATATTAGCTATTTACCAAAATCACCTTGACCTATGAACTTGAAATCGACCTTAACCTTTGTCCTTGACCCAAGGGTAAAAAGAAACATGAAGTACATGTACATGTATCTAGAAACACCTTTCAGAGTTTATTTCGGTTGACAGGTTAGAAGTTAAAGAGGTGGTGGTTTTTAATGACCTTGACCTTTCATCCAAATGTCACAATCAATCTTAAGTTCTTGGAATAAGATACAAGATTCAACTCCAACGTTAAATAGGTTAAGAATAAAAATAACCCCCCCCCCCCCCCCCACACACACACACAACAAAATCAAATTAATGGCAACGTAGAGAATCACTGTTAAACTCAAATAACACCTCGGACCCACATAAAATTTCAGGAAAACTGCAGAAAAGAGCTCGAGGAAAGTGTATTAAAATATTTCATTTGAGTTTCCAAAGTATATAGAAATTATTAATTTATACAGAAAAAATTACAAATCCTGTCGTGTTTAAAATTAAAGTGCAGATGACCAAAGTTGGCATATAAGCCTTTTATAGCCTATTTATTCAGATGTCGTTAATAGCATTCAATTCTACTGATTTGAAATAATATTTTAATACCAAGCATCCTTTGTTTAATTTACCTTTGAAATTTATTTGAATTTTTTTTTAGAATTACGCAATCCCCAGAAATAGCGATTTTCGGTATATTAAAAATCAATATACATGTACGCTCCTTCGTAAAATAATCAGATATTTGCATTCATGAAAAAAATATTAATAAGAAGGTGTTAAACAATATAGGTCACATTAGCTGACACGAATGTCTTTTTAAACATCTCTTGTAAAACCCAGAGAGTAGCCCCCTATGCATTGGAAAAAATGAATAGTTCCGGTCAAAAAACCTTTATATATTTATTTACAAAGTATATAAAATTTACCAGGCACAGGTATCAGAGTTGTCAAAATGGCCTGAGAGGAAATATTAAAAAAAATTCTGAACAGAAAGGAAAATCCCTTTTCCATGTATGGAACTACTATTGAATATAACCAACCCCGAGCCCGATCTTAAAAACACGGTAGTAGAAAATTAGAATTTTGCTGTTTTATTAATTTTTTTGCTTTTAACTTCTTTTCTTGAAGCCAAATGATATGAAAACACTCAAGAAGGTGAAAAGGCTTCATATTGTTATCTGAATTAAAATCAAAATTGTAATCTGAACAATTAGTCTCCTTATTATGTTCCCCAAACGAAGTTTGGGAACATATTGTTTTTACTTTTTCTGAATTTTTTCTTTGTTCTCCGGTACTTTTTTGTCCGCGAGTGTTCTCGTAAACTACTCATCCGATCTAGGTGAAACCTTTTTAGGGTCACTAGGTATGTTATGTAGATGTGCGGAACGAAGGTCATTTTGCGCGCACGTGCACGTGCATGTGCGCGCACGTGTAACACGTGAAATGACCAATATAATAGATTTAGCCGTAACTTTTTAAATATTGGATGAAATGCTTTGAAACTCATAATATAAGGATATAATAGTAGTATAGACATGATGACATGGTCAAAATAGCAAGATCTCACGCGCATGCAGGTGCCCTTCGCTGCGATTGGCTGAAACTAAAAGTCTAAATATCTATTTTGTTTTCTGACAAAATCCTTTGAAATTTTGAACATAGTCTTACATTATGAAGATCTACAGCATGATATATAAGAATAATCATGAACGCACGCACATGCACGTGTGCTGCAATCTGATTGGCTAAAACTTTAAATGCCTACAACTTTCTTGGTTCTCAATAATACAGGGTGAAATTTCAAATATGAATAGATATAATGATTGCCTACATTATACTACTATCAAAAGTAAATGCATGGACGTGCATGCACATGCGACCGCACACAATGTATTAAAAGACAGTATACTTGAGTGTTTGATGTTCATGCAGAATTAAGAACTTCTAAATGTCAAGACATGTAACATACTGAAGCATGCAGATCTTTTTACCCTTGACCTTGAAACTTAGGTCAAGGTCACTGGTAACCTGAATAAAATGTTGATATTAGCTATTTACCAAAATCACCTTGACCTATGAACTTGAAATCGACCTTAACCTTTGTCCTTGACCCAAGGGTAAAAAGAAACATGAAGTACATGTACATGTATCTAGAAACACCTTTCAGAGTTTATTTCGGTTGACAGGTTAGAAGTTAAAGAGGTGGTGGTTTTTAATGACCTTGACCTTTCATCCAAATGTCACAATCAATCTTAAGTTCTTGGAATAAGATACAAGATTCAACTCCAACGTTAAATAGGTTAAGAATAAAAATAACCCCCCCCCCCCCCACACACACACACACACAAACAAATCAAATTAATGGCAACGTAGAGAATCACTGTTAAACTCAAATAACACCTCGGACCCACATAAAATTTCAGGAAAACTGCAGAAAAGAGCTCGAGGAAAGTGTATTAAAATATTTCATTTGAGTTTCCAAAGTATATAGAAATTATTAATTTATACAGAAAAAATTACAAATCCTGTCGTGTTTAAAATTAAAGTGCAGATGACCAAAGTTGGCATATAAGCCTTTTATAGCCTATTTATTCAGATGTCGTTAATAGCATTCAATTCTACTGATTTGAAATAATATTTTAATACCAAGCATCCTTTGTTTAATTTACCTTTGAAATTTATTTGAATTTTTTTTTAGAATTACGCAATCCCCAGAAATAGCGATTTTCGGTATATTAAAAATCAATATACATGTACGCTCCTTCGTAAAATAATCAGATATTTGCATTCATGAAAAAAATATTAATAAGAAGGTGTTAAACAATATAGGTCACATTAGCTGACACGAATGTCTTTTTAAACATCTCTTGTAAAACCCAGAGAGTAGCCCCCTATGCATTGGAAAAAATGAATAGTTCCGGTCAAAAAACCTTTATATATTTATTTACAAAGTATATAAAATTTACCAGGCACAGGTATCAGAGTTGTCAAAATGGCCTGAGAGGAAATATTAAAAAAATTCTGAACAGAAAGGAAAATCCCTTTTCCATGTATGGAACTACTATTGAATATAACCAACCCCGAGCCCGATCTTAAAAACACGGTAGTAGAAAATTAGAATTTTGCTGTTTTATTAATTTTTTTGCTTTTAACTTCTTTTCTTGAAGCCAAATGATATGAAAACACTCAAGAAGGTGAAAAGGCTTCATATTGTTATCTGAATTAAAATCAAAATTGTAATCTGAACAATTAGTCTCCTTATTATGTTCCCCAAACGAAGTTTGGGAACATATTGTTTTTACTTTTTCTGAATTTTTTCTTTGTTCTCCGGTACTTTTTTGTCCGCGAGTGTTCTCGTAAACTACTCATCCGATCTAGGTGAAACCTTTTTAGGGTCACTAGGTATGTTATGTAGATGTGCGGAACGAAGGTCATTTTGCGCGCACGTGCGTGCATGTGCGCGCACGTGTAACACGTGAAATGACCAATATAATAGATTTAGCCGTAACTTTTTAAATATTGGATGAAATGCTTTGAAACTCATAATATAAGGATATAATAGTAGTATAGACATGATGACATGGTCAAAATAGCAAGATCTCACGCGCATGCAGGTGCCCTTCGCTGCGATTGGCTGAAACTAAAAGTCTAAATATCTATTTTGTTTTCTGACAAAATCCTTTGAAATTTTGAACATAGTCTTACATTATGAAGATCTACAGCATGATATATAAGAATAATCATGAACGCACGCACATGCACGTGTGCTGCAATCTGATTGGCTAAAACTTTAAATGCCTACAACTTTCTTGGTTCTCAATAATACAGGGTGAAATTTCAAATATGAATAGATATAATGATTGCCTACATTATACTACTATCAAAAGTAAATGCATGGACGTGCATGCACATGCGACCGCACACAATGTATTAAAAGACAGTATACTTGAGTGTTTGATGTTCATGCAGAATTAAGAACTTCTAAATGTCAAGACATGTAACATACTGAAGCATGCAGATCTTTTTACCCTTGACCTTGAAACTTAGGTCAAGGTCACTGGTAACCTGAATAAAATGTTGATATTAGCTATTTACCAAAATCACCTTGACCTATGAACTTGAAATCGACCTTAACCTTTGTCCTTGACCCAAGGGTAAAAAGAAACATGAAGTACATGTACATGTATCTAGAAACACCTTTCAGAGTTTATTTCGGTTGACAGGTTAGAAGTTAAAGAGGTGGTGGTTTTTAATGACCTTGACCTTTCATCCAAATGTCACAATCAATCTTAAGTTCTTGGAATAAGATACAAGATTCAACTCCAACGTTAAATAGGTTAAGAATAAAAATAACCCCCCCCCCCCCACACACACACACACACACAAATCAAATTAATGGCAACGTAGAGAGAGAATCACTGTTAAACTCAAATAACACCTCGGACCCACATAAAATTTCAGGAAAACTGCAGAAAAGAGCTCGAGGAAAGTGTATTAAAATATTTCATTTGAGTTTCCAAAGTATATAGAAATTATTAATTTATACAGAAAAAATTACAAATCCTGTCGTGTTTAAAATTAAAGTGCAGATGACCAAAGTTGGCATATAAGCCTTTTATAGCCTATTTATTCAGATGTCGTTAATAGCATTCAATTCTACTGATTTGAAATAATATTTTAATACCAAGCATCCTTTGTTTAATTTACCTTTGAAATTTATTTGAATTTTTTTTTAGAATTACGCAATCCCCAGAAATAGCGATTTTCGGTATATTAAAAATCAATATACATGTACGCTCCTTCGTAAAATAATCAGATATTTGCATTCATGAAAAAAATATTAATAAGAAGGTGTTAAACAATATAGGTCACATTAGCTGACACGAATGTCTTTTTAAACATCTCTTGTAAAACCCAGAGAGTAGCCCCCTATGCATTGGAAAAAATGAATAGTTCCGGTCAAAAAACCTTTATATATTTATTTACAAAGTATATAAAATTTACCAGGCACAGGTATCAGAGTTGTCAAAATGGCCTGAGAGGAAATATTAAAAAAATTCTGAACAGAAAGGAAAATCCCTTTTCCATGTATGGAACTACTATTGAATATAACCAACCCCGAGCCCGATCTTAAAAACACGGTAGTAGAAAATTAGAATTTTGCTGTTTTATTAATTTTTTTGCTTTTAACTTCTTTTCTTGAAGCCAAATGATATGAAAACACTCAAGAAGGTGAAAAGGCTTCATATTGTTATCTGAATTAAAATCAAAATTGTAATCTGAACAATTAGTCTCCTTATTATGTTCCCCAAACGAAGTTTGGGAACATATTGTTTTTACTTTTTCTGAATTTTTTCTTTGTTCTCCGGTACTTTTTTGTCCGCGAGTGTTCTCGTAAACTACTCATCCGATCTAGGTGAAACCTTTTTAGGGTCACTAGGTATGTTATGTAGATGTGCGGAACGAAGGTCATTTTGCGCGCACGTGCGTGCATGTGCGCGCACGTGTAACACGTGAAATGACCAATATAATAGATTTAGCCGTAACTTTTTAAATATTGGATGAAATGCTTTGAAACTCATAATATAAGGATATAATAGTAGTATAGACATGATGACATGGTCAAAATAGCAAGATCTCACGCGCATGCAGGTGCCCTTCGCTGCGATTGGCTGAAACTAAAAGTCTAAATATCTATTTTGTTTTCTGACAAAATCCTTTGAAATTTTGAACATAGTCTTACATTATGAAGATCTACAGCATGATATATAAGAATAATCATGAACGCACGCACATGCACGTGTGCTGCAATCTGATTGGCTAAAACTTTAAATGCCTACAACTTTCTTGGTTCTCAATAATACAGGGTGAAATTTCAAATATGAATAGATATAATGATTGCCTATATTATACTACTATCAAAAGTAAATGCATGGACGTGCATGCACATGCGACCGCACACAATGTATTAAAAGACAGTATACTTGAGTGTTTGATGTTCATGCAGAATTAAGAACTTCTAAATGTCAAGACATGTAACATACTGAAGCATGCAGATCTTTTTACCCTTGACCTTGAAACTTAGGTCAAGGTCACTGGTAACCTGAATAAAATGTTGATATTAGCTATTTACCAAAATCACCTTGACCTATGAACTTGAAATCGACCTTAACCTTTGTCCTTGACCCAAGGGTAAAAAGAAACATGAAGTACATGTACATGTATCTAGAAACACCTTTCAGAGTTTATTTCGGTTGACAGGTTAGAAGTTAAAGAGGTGGTGGTTTTTAATGACCTTGACCTTTCATCCAAATGTCACAATCAATCTTAAGTTCTTGGAATAAGATACAAGATTCAACTCCAACGTTAAATAGGTTAAGAATAAAAATAACCCCCCCCCCCCCCCCCCCCCCCCCCCACACACACGAACAAATCAAATTAATGGCAACGTAGAGAATCACTGTTAAACTCAAATAACACCTCGGACCCACATAAAATTTCAGGAAAACTGCAGAAAAGAGCTCGAGGAAAGTGTATTAAAATATTTCATTTGAGTTTCCAAAGTATATAGAAATTATTAATTTATACAGAAAAAATTACAAATCCTGTCGTGTTTAAAATTAAAGTGCAGATGACCAAAGTTGGCATATAAGCCTTTTATAGCCTATTTATTCAGATGTCGTTAATAGCATTCAATTCTACTGATTTGAAATAATATTTTAATACCAAGCATCCTTTGTTTAATTTACCTTTGAAATTTATTTGAATTTTTTTTAGAATTACGCAATCCCCAGAAATAGCGATTTTCGGTATATTAAAAATCAATATACATGTACGCTCCTTCGTAAAATAATCAGATATTTGCATTCATGAAAAAAATATTAATAAGAAGGTGTTAAACAATATAGGTCACATTAGCTGACACGAATGTCTTTTTAAACATCTCTTGTAAAACCCAGAGAGTAGCCCCCTATGCATTGGAAAAAATGAATAGTTCCGGTCAAAAAACCTTTATATATTTATTTACAAAGTATATAAAATTTACCAGGCACAGGTATCAGAGTTGTCAAAATGGCCTGAGAGGAAATATTAAAAAAATTCTGAACAGAAAGGAAAATCCCTTTTCCATGTATGGAACTACTATTGAATATAACCAACCCCGAGCCCGATCTTAAAAACACGGTAGTAGAAAATTAGAATTTTGCTGTTTTATTAATTTTTTTGCTTTTAACTTCTTTTCTTGAAGCCAAATGATATGAAAACACTCAAGAAGGTGAAAAGGCTTCATATTGTTATCTGAATTAAAATCAAAATTGTAATCTGAACAATTAGTCTCCTTATTATGTTCCCCAAACGAAGTTTGGGAACATATTGTTTTTACTTTTTCTGAATTTTTTCTTTGTTCTCCGGTACTTTTTTGTCCGCGAGTGTTCTCGTAAACTACTCATCCGATCTAGGTGAAACCTTTTTAGGGTCACTAGGTATGTTATGTAGATGTGCGGAACGAAGGTCATTTTGCGCGCACGTGCGTGCATGTGCGCGCACGTGTAACACGTGAAATGACCAATATAATAGATTTAGCCGTAACTTTTTAAATATTGGATGAAATGCTTTGAAACTCATAATATAAGGATATAATAGTAGTATAGACATGATGACATGGTCAAAATAGCAAGATCTCACGCGCATGCAGGTGCCCTTCGCTGCGATTGGCTGAAACTAAAAGTCTAAATATCTATTTTGTTTTCTGACAAAATCCTTTGAAATTTTGAACATAGTCTTACATTATGAAGATCTACAGCATGATATATAAGAATAATCATGAACGCACGCACATGCACGTGTGCTGCAATCTGATTGGCTAAAACTTTAAATGCCTACAACTTTCTTGGTTCTCAATAATACAGGGTGAAATTTCAAATATGAATAGATATAATGATTGCCTACATTATACTACTATCAAAAGTAAATGCATGGACGTGCATGCACATGCGACCGCACACAATGTATTAAAAGACAGTATACTTGAGTGTTTGATGTTCATGCAGAATTAAGAACTTCTAAATGTCAAGACATGTAACATACTGAAGCATGCAGATCTTTTTACCCTTGACCTTGAAACTTAGGTCAAGGTCACTGGTAACCTGAATAAAATGTTGATATTAGCTATTTACCAAAATCACCTTGACCTATGAACTTGAAATCGACCTTAACCTTTGTCCTTGACCCAAGGGTAAAAAGAAACATGAAGTACATGTACATGTATCTAGAAACACCTTTCAGAGTTTATTTCGGTTGACAGGTTAGAAGTTAAAGAGGTGGTGGTTTTTAATGACCTTGACCTTTCATCCAAATGTCACAATCAATCTTAAGTTCTTGGAATAAGATACAAGATTCAACTCCAACGTTAAATAAGTTAAGAATAAAAATACCCCTCCCCCCCCCCCCCCCCCCACACACACACACAAACAAATCAAATTAATGGCAACGTAGAGAATCACTGTTAAACTCAAATAACACCTCGGACCCACATAAAATTTCAGGAAAACTGCAGAAAAGAGCTCGAGGAAAGTGTATTAAAATATTTCATTTGAGTTTCCAAAGTATATAGAAATTATTAATTTATACAGAAAAAATTACAAATCCTGTCGTGTTTAAAATTAAAGTGCAGATGACCAAAGTTGGCATATAAGCCTTTTATAGCCTATTTATTCAGATGTCGTTAATAGCATTCAATTCTACTGATTTGAAATAATATTTTAATACCAAGCATCCTTTGTTTAATTTACCTTTGAAATTTATTTGAATTTTTTTTTAGAATTACGCAATCCCCAGAAATAGCGATTTTCGGTATATTAAAAATCAATATACATGTACGCTCCTTCGTAAAATAATCAGATATTTGCATTCATGAAAAAAATATTAATAAGAAGGTGTTAAACAATATAGGTCACATTAGCTGACACGAATGTCTTTTTAAACATCTCTTGTAAAACCCAGAGAGTAGCCCCCTATGCATTGGAAAAAATGAATAGTTCCGGTCAAAAAACCTTTATATATTTATTTACAAAGTATATAAAATTTACCAGGCACAGGTATCAGAGTTGTCAAAATGGCCTGAGAGGAAATATTAAAAAAATTCTGAACAGAAAGGAAAATCCCTTTTCCATGTATGGAACTACTATTGAATATAACCAACCCCGAGCCCGATCTTAAAAACACGGTAGTAGAAAATTAGAATTTTGCTGTTTTATTAATTTTTTTGCTTTTAACTTCTTTTCTTGAAGCCAAATGATATGAAAACACTCAAGAAGGTGAAAAGGCTTCATATTGTTATCTGAATTAAAATCAAAATTGTAATCTGAACAATTAGTCTCCTTATTATGTTCCCCAAACGAAGTTTGGGAACATATTTGTTTTTACTTTTTCTGAATTTTTTCTTTGTTCTCCGGTACTTTTTTGTCCGCGAGTGTTCTCGTAAACTACTCATCCGATCTAGGTGAAACCTTTTTAGGGTCACTAGGTATGTTATGTAGATGTGCGGAACGAAGGTCATTTTGCGCGCACGTGCGTGCATGTGCGCGCACGTGTAACACGTGAAATGACCAATATAATAGATTTAGCCGTAACTTTTTAAATATTGGATGAAATGCTTTGAAACTCATAATATAAGGATATAATAGTAGTATAGACATGATGACATGGTCAAAATAGCAAGATCTCACGCGCATGCAGGTGCCCTTCGCTGCGATTGGCTGAAACTAAAAGTCTAAATATCTATTTTGTTTTCTGACAAAATCCTTTGAAATTTTGAACATAGTCTTACATTATGAAGATCTACAGCATGATATATAAGAATAATCATGAACGCACGCACATGCACGTGTGCTGCAATCTGATTGGCTAAAACTTTAAATGCCTACAACTTTCTTGGTTCTCAATAATACAGGGTGAAATTTCAAATATGAATAGATATAATGATTGCCTACATTATACTACTATCAAAAGTAAATGCATGGACGTGCATGCACATGCGACCGCACACAATGTATTAAAAGACAGTATACTTGAGTGTTTGATGTTCATGCAGAATTAAGAACTTCTAAATGTCAAGACATGTAACATACTGAAGCATGCAGATCTTTTTACCCTTGACCTTGAAACTTAGGTCAAGGTCACTGGTAACCTGAATAAAATGTTGATATTAGCTATTTACCAAAATCACCTTGACCTATGAACTTGAAATCGACCTTAACCTTTGTCCTTGACCCAAGGGTAAAAAGAAACATGAAGTACATGTACATGTATCTAGAAACACCTTTCAGAGTTTATTTCGGTTGACAGGTTAGAAGTTAAAGAGGTGGTGGTTTTTAATGACCTTGACCTTTCATCCAAATGTCACAATCAATCTTAAGTTCTTGGAATAAGATACAAGATTCAACTCCAACGTTAAATAGGTTAAGAATAAAAATAACCCCCCCCCCCCCCCTGCACACACACACACACAAACAAATCAAATTAATGGCAACGTAGAGAATCACTGTTAAACTCAAATAACACCTCGGACCCACATAAAATTTCAGGAAAACTGCAGAAAAGAGCTCGAGGAAAGTGTATTAAAATATTTCATTTGAGTTTCCAAAGTATATAGAAATTATTAATTTATACAGAAAAAATTACAAATCCTGTCGTGTTTAAAATTAAAGTGCAGATGACCAAAGTTGGCATATAAGCCTTTTATAGCCTATTTATTCAGATGTCGTTAATAGCATTCAATTCTACTGATTTGAAATAATATTTTAATACCAAGCATCCTTTGTTTAATTTACCTTTGAAATTTATTTGAATTTTTTTTTAGAATTACGCAATCCCCAGAAATAGCGATTTTCGGTATATTAAAAATCAATATACATGTACGCTCCTTCGTAAAATAATCAGATATTTGCATTCATGAAAAAAATATTAATAAGAAGGTGTTAAACAATATAGGTCACATTAGCTGACACGAATGTCTTTTTAAACATCTCTTGTAAAACCCAGAGAGTAGCCCCCTATGCATTGGAAAAAATGAATAGTTCCGGTCAAAAAACCTTTATATATTTATTTACAAAGTATATAAAATTTACCAGGCACAGGTATCAGAGTTGTCAAAATGGCCTGAGAGGAAATATTAAAAAAATTCTGAACAGAAAGGAAAATCCCTTTTCCATGTATGGAACTACTATTGAATATAACCAACCCCGAGCCCGATCTTAAAAACACGGTAGTAGAAAATTAGAATTTTGCTGTTTTATTAATTTTTTTGCTTTTAACTTCTTTTCTTGAAGCCAAATGATATGAAAACACTCAAGAAGGTGAAAAGGCTTCATATTGTTATCTGAATTAAAATCAAAATTGTAATCTGAACAATTAGTCTCCTTATTATGTTCCCCATGTATTATGTTCCCCAAACGAAGTTTGGGAACATATTGTTTTTACTTTTTCTGAATTTTTTCTTTGTTCTCCGGTACTTTTTTGTCCGCGAGTGTTCTCGTAAACTACTCATCCGATCTAGGTGAAACCTTTTTAGGGTCACTAGGTATGTTATGTAGATGTGCGGAACGAAGGTCATTTTGCGCGCACGTGCGTGCAGGTGCGCGCACGTGTAACACGTGAAATGACCAATATAATAGATTTAGCCGTAACTTTTTAAATATTGGATGAAATGCTTTGAAACTCATAATATAAGGATATAATAGTAGTATAGACATGATGACATGGTCAAAATAGCAAGATCTCACGCGCATGCAGGTGCCCTTCGCTGCGATTGGCTGAAACTAAAAGTCTAAATATCTATTTTGTTTTCTGACAAAATCCTTTGAAATTTTGAACATAGTCTTACATTATGAAGATCTACAGCATGATATATAAGAATAATCATGAACGCACGCACATGCACGTGTGCTGCAATCTGATTGGCTAAAACTTTAAATGCCTACAACTTTCTTGGTTCTCAATAATACAGGGTGAAATTTCAAATATGAATAGATATAATGATTGCCTACATTATACTACTATCAAAAGTAAATGCATGGACGTGCATGCACATGCGACCGCACACAATGTATTAAAAGACAGTATACTTGAGTGTTTGATGTTCATGCAGAATTAAGAACTTCTAAATGTCAAGACATGTAACATACTGAAGCATGCAGATCTTTTTACCCTTGACCTTGAAACTTAGGTCAAGGTCACTGGTAACCTGAATAAAATGTTGATATTAGCTATTTACCAAAATCACCTTGACCTATGAACTTGAAATCGACCTTAACCTTTGTCCTTGACCCAAGGGTAAAAAGAAACATGAAGTACATGTACATGTATCTAGAAACACCTTTCAGAGTTTATTTCGGTTGACAGGTTAGAAGTTAAAGAGGTGGTGGTTTTTAATGACCTTGACCTTTCATCCAAATGTCACAATAAATCTTAAGTTCTTGGAATAAGATACAAGATTCAACTCCAACGTTAAATAGGTTAAGAATAAAAATAACCCCCCCCCCCCCCCCACACACACACAAACAAATCAAATTAATGGCAACGTAGAGAATCACTGTTAAACTCAAATAACACCTCGGACCCACATAAAATTTCAGGAAAACTGCAGAAAAGAGCTCGAGGAAAGTGTATTAAAATATTTCATTTGAGTTTCCAAAGTATATAGAAATTATTAATTTATACAGAAAAAATTACAAATCCTGTCGTGTTTAAAATTAAAGTGCAGATGACCAAAGTTGGCATATAAGCCTTTTATAGCCTATTTATTCAGATGTCGTTAATAGCATTCAATTCTACTGATTTGAAATAATATTTTAATACCAAGCATCCTTTGTTTAATTTACCTTTGAAATTTATTTGAATTTTTTTTTAGAATTACGCAATCCCCAGAAATAGCGATTTTCGGTATATTAAAAATCAATATACATGTACGCTCCTTCGTAAAATAATCAGATATTTGCATTCATGAAAAAAATATTAATAAGAAGGTGTTAAACAATATAGGTCACATTAGCTGACACGAATGTCTTTTTAAACATCTCTTGTAAAACCCAGAGAGTAGCCCCCTATGCATTGGAAAAAATGAATAGTTCCGGTCAAAAAACCTTTATATATTTATTTACAAAGTATATAAAATTTACCAGGCACAGGTATCAGAGTTGTCAAAATGGCCTGAGAGGAAATATTAAAAAAAATTCTGAACAGAAAGGAAAATCCCTTTTCCATGTATGGAACTACTATTGAATATAACCAACCCCGAGCCCGATCTTAAAAACACGGTAGTAGAAAATTAGAATTTTGCTGTTTTATTAATTTTTTTGCTTTTAACTTCTTTTCTTGAAGCCAAATGATATGAAAACACTCAAGAAGGTGAAAAGGCTTCATATTGTTATCTGAATTAAAATCAAAATTGTAATCTGAACAATTAGTCTCCTTATTATGTTCCCCAAACGAAGTTTGGGAACATATTGTTTTTACTTTTTCTGAATTTTTTCTTTGTTCTCCGGTACTTTTTTGTCCGCGAGTGTTCTCGTAAACTACTCATCCGATCTAGGTGAAACCTTTTTAGGGTCACTAGGTATGTTATGTAGATGTGCGGAACGAAGGTCATTTTGCGCGCACGTGCGTGCAGGTGCGCGCACGTGTAACACGTGAAATGACCAATATAATAGATTTAGCCGTAACTTTTTAAATATTGGATGAAATGCTTTGAAACTCATAATATAAGGATATAATAGTAGTATAGACATGATGACATGGTCAAAATAGCAAGATCTCACGCGCATGCAGGTGCCCTTCGCTGCGATTGGCTGAAACTAAAAGTCTAAATATCTATTTTGTTTTCTGACAAAATCCTTTGAAATTTTGAACATAGTCTTACATTATGAAGATCTACAGCATGATATATAAGAATAATCATGAACGCACGCACATGCACGTGTGCTGCAATCTGATTGGCTAAAACTTTAAATGCCTACAACTTTCTTGGTTCTCAATAATACAGGGTGAAATTTCAAATATGAATAGATATAATGATTGCCTACATTATACTACTATCAAAAGTAAATGCATGGACGTGCATGCACATGCGACCGCACACAATGTATTAAAAGACAGTATACTTGAGTGTTTGATGTTCATGCAGAATTAAGAACTTCTAAATGTCAAGACATGTAACATACTGAAGCATGCAGATCTTTTTACCCTTGACCTTGAAACTTAGGTCAAGGTCACTGGTAACCTGAATAAAATGTTGATATTAGCTATTTACCAAAATCACCTTGACCTATGAACTTGAAATCGACCTTAACCTTTGTCCTTGACCCAAGGGTAAAAAGAAACATGAAGTACATGTACATGTATCTAGAAACACCTTTCAGAGTTTATTTCGGTTGACAGGTTAGAAGTTAAAGAGGTGGTGGTTTTTAATGACCTTGACCTTTCATCCAAATGTCACAATCAATCTTAAGTTCTTGGAATAAGATACAAGATTCAACTCCAACGTTAAATAGGTTAAGAATAAAAATAACCCCCCCCCCCCCCCCCCCCCCCCACACACACACACACAACAAATCAAATTAATGGCAACGTAGAGAATCACTGTTAAACTCAAATAACACCTCGGACCCACATAAAATTTCAGGAAAACTGCAGAAAAGAGCTCGAGGAAAGTGTATTAAAATATTTCATTTGAGTTTCCAAAGTATATAGAAATTATTAATTTATACAGAAAAAATTACAAATCCTGTCGTGTTTAAAATTAAAGTGCAGATGACCAAAGTTGGCATATAAGCCTTTTATAGCCTATTTATTCAGATGTCGTTAATAGCATTCAATTCTACTGATTTGAAATAATATTTTAATACCAAGCATCCTTTGTTTAATTTACCTTTGAAATTTATTTGAATTTTTTTTCAATTTTTTGCTCCGTACTTTTTGCCGGATTTCTCGTAAATATTAAATCT
Organism: Saccostrea cuccullata; assembly: GCF_032062105.1. NCBI lineage: Eukaryota > Metazoa > Mollusca > Bivalvia > Ostreida > Ostreidae > Saccostrea > Saccostrea cuccullata. The sequence goes on along the minus strand of NW_026922083.1, from coordinate 1,944 downwards.
ATGAAACCTTTAGGTACTAGTATGTTAGTAATGTGCGGAACAAGTCTTGCGCATGTCAGGTGCGCACGTGTAAGTGAAATAAATATATAGTTTAGCCTACTTTTATTAGAAATCTTTGAAATCATAAATAGAATAAAGATATACATGAGATGTCAAAATACAGACTCCCATGCAGTGCTCGCGATTGGCTGAAACTAAAGCTAATACTTTTTGTTCTCAAAATCTTGAAATTTAAAATTTACTATAACTACACATGATATAAGAATACATGAAGCATCCTGCACGGCTAAAGCTAATTTAATGCTAAACTTTCAGTTCTGTAAGGATGAAATTAAATGAATTTAATGTTGCCTAATTATCAATCAAATAATCTGACTAATGAATGCACACAATCTAACGTATATTAGTATTACTTCAACCAAATGTAAAATGAACATATGAAGCATGCAATCTTTACCTACCTTAACTTAGTAAGGTCAGGAACTGAAAAATGTGATAATATTTACAAATCACTTGACTAGACTTGAAATGATTAATTGCTACCAAGGGTAAAAAGAAATGAAACACTGCAAAACCTTTCAAGTATTTTGTGCGGTTAAAGTAAGATTGTTTAATATACCTTTACCAAATGTCAAACATTTAAGTTCTTGGAAAATTAAGATTCATTAGTTAATAGTTAAGAAAAAATATCCAATAAAACATCTAAATAAATTAATGAATAAAATTTTTAAATCTACACCTAGACCAAAAATTTCGGAAAACTCAAAGATGAGAATTGTATAAAAATTTTTGTTTAAATTTAAAATTATTAATTTATAAAAATTACAATCCGCATGTTTAAATTAAAAGCAATGAAAATTTTTAACCTTTATAGCCAATATTAATCTTAAAAATTAATTACTATTTGAAATAATTTTAATCCAGCATTGTATACTTGAAATTTTTTAATTTTTTTTAAATTACCAATCAGAAAATATTTCGTAAAAAATAAATAATAACCTAAAATTAACCTTAAAAATTAAAAGGGTTTTAAAATATTTTAATTTCAAAAAATTTAAAATATGAAAACCCCTTTTTCGAAAAAAATTTTAAAATTTAACCTTTTTTTTTAAAAATTTAAAATACTGTTTTTATTTTTTCCCAAGAATTTGGATTCCCAGTTAAATAAATCCAAATTTAAAACTTTTTAAGGTCAAGGATTTAAATTAAAATTAAATTTTTTCCTCTATTGCTTGGGAAAAAATTTTAATTAGGAACTTTTAAAAGGTTAATTTTTTTAATCAAAATGTATTAAAGTTCTTTAGGGCCCAGGAAATGAAATTTCCCCTTTATTTCCCCTTTTTTTGGATAAATCCCTAAATTTTTTTCTAAAATCTGAAATTTTAACAGGGAAAATTTATAAATTAGCGAAATAATTCTGAGGAGGGACTGAAAGTGCAATGTCTAAAAAAATTTAAATTTCAACTAAATAGGTGAAATTAAATATAATTAAATAAAGCAATGAACTGAATTGATTGCAAACTTACCCCAAATTTTGGTTCAAATAAATTTAATATTTAATCTCAAATTAAATTTTTCCAACATTAAAAAATAAAAGACTTCCCTTACTGAAAATCAATACTTGGTAAAATAGTTGAAATTGAATTTCTAAATCGCCATAACTAAATAACTAATTTTTTTAAATTAAACATTAATTAAAATTGAAAACTATAAACCCCCCCCCCAAACATGTTTAACCGAATTAAAAAAAATGAATAATTAAATAGACACAATTTTTATAACTTAAATTAAAAGGGGAAAAAAATTTATTTTTAAACCAAAAATAAATTATATTGAAAAAAATTTAAACCCCCTTAAAGGAAAAAATCAAAAATCAAAGCCAAAACCTTAATTTTTTAATGGCAAGATAAAATAAAATTTTACGAACAAAAATTTGGAAAATAA
>NW_026922082.1:0-19302 GCF_032062105.1 Saccostrea cuccullata | reverse complement strand
AAATGTTTTTATTAAATATTTTTTATTTTTAAAATACCACTAGAGATTAAAATAGACTGAGACTAATTAGTATTACATGATCTAAAAGGTAATTAACCCCATTTAGAAAATTCATTTCATGTACATGACGTACATGCAAAGGATTTATAAATAAGTTGGAGCAGGATTGAAAGAAACGGATTCATCACTGTCATCAAAATGAACTACACTGTAATATGCACTTTAGTATAATGCACATTTTTCGTTCTTTTATGTTTTAGCACGGATTATTTAAATTCAAAATATGTTTACTCGAGTTTTATTACCCAGTGAATTTATCAGAATATCAGCGATGTAAATAACGATCCAGTATCCGAGGACATACAGTAAAATTAGAATTAAGTGATATATTTTAATACTGCCAAATAGGTGTATAAAGTATATAATCACGATTGACTAACCACCAGTAAAATAAATCCCATCAATCACAAATATTTACCTAAGAAAAACATTGATTTTTTTTCCACAACATCAAGCATTAACATAGGACAAATCTTTGTCTATATTTGACCTGAATTCCAAAATGGAGAATATTATTCTAACCAGGATTTATTTTTTACAAAATGTAGGCATTTATGCAAGTGTCACTACAGTACAGTGTATTAACATTTGCTATATACAGGTACCTTTATCGTATGCAAAAATAAATCATTGGAGATTCGTTTATCCCATTTTTTTTTAAATCACTTTCAATGTTTTACATTGATTTTACATATGAATCTATTCCTGTTAACTTCGTCACTCTCTTGCATAACCAACTGACTTCAATTGTGAAACTGTACTTTTTAATTATTTACAAAAATCTAAACTCAAAAAAAATTTTAAATAATTTTGCATAATCAACTTTTGTCCTTGTATCTCACAAAATCTACTATTTCTGGCATTGGTCAACGAGAAAGAAAAATAGTTTTTCAAGTCCTGAAATTCTGCCGTAATCAAGCAATATCGATTGTCTGCTTAAGTTGTCCTATCTTCAGAAAAGAAAAACAAAAGTGATGGCCTAAAGCTGATGTAAACTTTTAGATGCTTCAGATACCACTGATAAGCTGTTAATTTTATGTTTAATTTGAATCAAATTTTCTGGAGGGCCAGGTAAAAAAATATTTTTATTTGTTCGGACAAATTAGAAATTCGTTCGGACGAATTAGATATTCGTTCGGACAAATTAGAAATTCGTTCGGACGAATTATTTATTTGTTCGGACGAATTAGATATTCGTTCGGACAAATTAGAAATTCGTTCGGACGAATTAGAAATTTGTTCGGACAAATTAGATATTCGTTCGGACTAATTAGAAATTCGTTCGGACGAATTATAAATTTGTTCGGACGAATTAGAAATTCGTTCGGACAAATTAGAAATTTGTTCGGACAAATATGTTATTTGTACGGACGAATTAGAAATTCTTTCGGACGAATTTGTTATTTGTTCGGACAAATTAGAGAAAATGTGAACAACTGTCTGGACATCGCGATAATGTGCGATTTGCACCAAGATGGTTCATTTTATTTTGATTCTTTGCAAAATAACTTTAATGAACTACATTATCAATAAATATTTTGAATATAAGTTGTTTTAATGTTGATCTCTTTCTTATAGATTTTATGTAGATATTCACTACCCTGCAATTTATTAATCATGACATGTAAATGATTTTTGTAATACATGTACATTTCTGATACATATGTCGCCGATATGTAGCTGAAATATTGCAGATTCGGCGTAAAACATTCAATCAATCAATCTGGTGCATATGCGGTGTATAAAATGAAAAAAGGTCCTCAATGAGTTTTTAATTAAATATTCCTGTTTGTGAATTAAGAAAACTTCACAAAAATGAACCTGTTCGTATTGATCTCAGGTTGTTCCTATGACTCGCGAGCCGCTGAATTAAGATGTCAACCGGTCAATCTGGTATATTCCCTAGTCCATTGATTTACAGAGCATAATTATAGCCCCCTCCCCTTATTGGAGAGGTACTTGTAGTCGAACAAACTATTTAATTTCACTTTCAGCATTTCTTAATTTTGTTTATACGCTTTTACAGTTGAATACCAGTTCGAAGGTTTGATAGGCCAATAACTCACTAGAAAGGAGAATTATGAAACCAACCCCTTTTATGGGGAAAATAAATCATGAATGAATGAATCAAAATATTTTCAAGTAACAACCCCCCCCTCCTCTATTTAAAAACGATCGATTGTCTTAATCATTGAGAAGCTTAACTTGCATTTAATTATGATGTGTTTTTAAATTTTACTGCACTTTCTAGGAACGTACATGTATTCATCTATTTTTTTTTTATCCTTTTCCCGGAAAAGGACGTGTGTTTAATTTGGTCAATATTATACCTGCATGTTTTAATTCATGCGCTTTTCTGATATTTAAATATAAAATAAAATTTATATAGATACTTAATAATAGGTTTTAACGATCTTAGAAAGAATCCATTGGAGATGGACTAATGAGATACCTTCTTTTTGTTCCTTTATCACAAAATACTTAAATGTGGGAACAGCGGTACATGTATAGAAGCCAAACTACAAATGTTCTAGCTAGTAAGCCCCACCTTAAAAAAATTAAGACCCATCGAATGAGAGGCTTCATATTTTGAGTCCGAAGTTTATTTAATATAATACAATACAGCCACGTAGCAGCGTTTTTGAAAGGGGGGGGGAGCCTGAGAAAAAAAAATACTTACCTGAAAAGTTGACAAGCAAAAAAAAGGGACACAGGAAAAGTTGCCTAAAGTTGACAGTCCTATTTCGTGGGGGGGGGGGGGCTACTTTTTCAATGCCAATTTTTTCCCGTACCAATTGCCTGCAGTATGAATAAAACCTTAAGGAGTGGATCTCATCTTTTCAAAGAAGCTGTAATTGACCACTGGCACCCCAGTGTTACCAATTTGACACCACCAGCAAAAGTTGGTCTGGTAGAACCAGATTGTTTATTTATGACAAATCATATGAGTGTGTCAGGGATGGGAGTGAAAAGATGTTTGATAAGAAGTATCTGACCCTTTGAATTTACTAGTGGGCTCTCCATACTTTCATATACTTTAGGCCTATAATATATACCGGTATAGAACCATTATTTCAGAATATTTACAATCAACATACCCGACTTTAATAGCACATGTCTAGTTGCAACGTGTGTATGTCATGGTCCAAAGAGCTATTTATGTATTAAAAAGGGATGAATCCTCCTGAATAGACAAATTGTATATCCCTCTTTACAAGATAATTTGTGCAAACATCTAATTTGTCCGAACAAATATCTAATCCGTCCGAACAAATAACTAATTTGTCCGAACAAATTTCTAATTCGTCCGAACGAATATTTTATTCGCCCGAAAAAATAACTAATTCGTCCGAACGAATTTCTAATTTGTCCGAACAAATATCTAATTTGTCTGAACAAATTTCTAATTCGTCCGAACGAATATCTAATTTGTTCGAACGAATATCTAATTCGTCCGAACAAATAACTTATTTGTCCGAACAAATTTCTCTTTTTCCGGATTTTTATTGCTTTACATTCTTAATTAACCTGTTTAGGTACACTGTTTTGAGGTATAAAGCAACACAATCAGTGATTAAAATGAAATATCTACAACTCTGGTGTATAATTTGATGGAAAGAAAGACTAAAAATAATAAAAATATGAACAAATTTATATTCATCTTCTTTTTGAAAGTCAACAATTACGTTGTTTCATTTTGACACAAACCGAGAGAAAAACATTAAGTAGCTGTTTAATTGCATGATTAGCACGATAATTAACACATAAGTATGATGAATTAACGTAATCATTATTTAGCATATCCTGCTACTAAAATTGAATGAATGTGTCAGAGAAAAAAAAAAATCACATGTTCACACATGCATGTAACGTTTGTGCGTTGTTTATGATATAGCGTCTTGTCTTCCGGATTGAAAAAATGTAAAAGTAAATTCTTTATTTCTTCTTTAAATACACCTAAACATTGTTTAAATAAAGATTCTGACTATTTCAGGCAAGAAAAAACCACGTTCTAAAAAGACGTATTACGCACACCAATATACATAATTTGTATAAGGGTCGAAAGCTACAATCTTGGAAAAAAATATTTGCAAGTTGTACTGGATGTAGTTGTAGTTGAATAAACAATTAAGTTATTCACAAGTCTGGAAGGTCACCTGAGTACCATATTCCATATATACATTTAACCTCATAGTTAGGGAGTTTCATGCGTTCATTTAAATTTTGGTTCCTAATTTTGAGAAAAATTAACAATATTAATAATTGTCAATAAAAAGATTAGGAGAAAACAAAACACACACACTCACCCTCAAACACACAGACAAACAAATGAATAAAAATACAAAAAAAAAAAAAAAATCTTTAAAAAAAGTGAAGCAAAAGAAAAAAAAAAAACTAGAGGTACTGTGAGCAATGAGCTCACTAAATGATACCCCCCGCCTCCCAATGGAATATAATGGCAGTGTCCATGTTTTGCTCTGGAAAATCAAAAATATATGTCAGATCAAAAAGTAGAATAGGAGGTGCACAATGGCAATATGTAATTAAGAATCTGTGAAAGTTTCATTAAATTTCCTTCAGTGGTATGAGAGGAGTTGCGGATAAGAGATGGGTACCCCAAAGCGTAACAGACGGACGGACGGAAATACTGATTACTATATACCCTCCCACTTTTCAAGCGGGGGGTATAATAATAAAAAGCTAGAAATATTGTGAGCAATGAGCTCACTAAATGATACCCCGCCTCCCATATGAATATATTGGCAGTGTCCATGTTTTGCTGTAGGAAACCCAAAATATGTGTCGGATCAAAAAGTAGAATAGAAGGTGCACAATATGTAATAACCAAGATAAAGATTCTGTGAAAGTTTCATCAAATTTCATTAAGTGGTATGAGAGGAGTTACGGATGGGTATCCCAAAGCGTAACAGACGGACGGACGGACATACCGATTTTGACATATACCCTCCCGCTTTTCAAGCTGGGGTATATATAAACTAGAGGTACTGTGAGCAATGAGCTCACTAAATGATACCCCCCGCCTCCCATATGAATATAATGGCAGTGTCCATGTTTTGCTCTGGAAAATCAAAAATATATGTCAGATCAAAAAGTAAATTAGGAGGTGCACAATGGCAATATGTAATTAAGAATCTGTGAAAGTTTCATTAAATTTCCTTCAGTGGTATGAGAGGAGTTGCGGATAGGAGATGGGTACCCCAAAGCGTAACAGACGGACGTACGGACAGACGGACGGACGGACGGACGTACAGACGGACGGAATTAACGATTACTATATACCCTCCCGCTTTTCAAAAATAATATTTTTATAAGATCTAATTTTCTAAGCAACCGCCCTTTTTTGCGCCAGTTTTAAAAGTAGGGATAAAAAACGTTAAATCTTTGAAAATATTAAAAATTTAATTCTGATTTTCGCAAATTATTTATCCAGGGTAAAATCAAAAAGATTTACAATTACAAAAACTTGTGAACGTTTCTTTTTCTGACACGAGCTAGAAAATGACCTTTCTTCAAAGATAAAAATGACAACTGTGGAAACTTACAGTATAAAATGTAATAAACAAATCTATGAATGCGCGTATCTTTGCTCTAATACAGCCTATAACTTTGATAACGTTATTTAGGATAAAAGCTTTCAGAAATGAACACTTCATATCATAAGACTGCTTGATATTACCCGTATGCAATCGCCTAACAAGAATATTCCTACTAAAACGAATGTTTTTGTATCAAAAAAATGAAATGGGGTCATTATTCTACGGGGTCATTTTTCTTCAATGCACACGGAGAAAAACGACCCTATGGCCATAATTCCTACAAAAAATTGGGCAATTTTTCTACGAAGAATATTGACCAAGGTGTCAAATTTCTACGTAGAAAAATGGCCCCCGGTCAATATTCTACGGGGGCACTTTTCATTGTTACACCGGTGTAGTTTCATATATCCCAATGATTGCATCGTGTCAGCCAAGAAAAGGAACGACTTACTGTTATTTAGTATGGGGTCAAGTACTGTGATACCTGTTTCTCTGATCATTGTGATGCTATTTAGATTGATCAATATGCGTCATATGGCAATACCCTGGTATATATATAAATCTTACGATAAAGCCTCTTTAACCATTGCTTCAAAAGAAACGTTCCTTTGAACATTGCAGTTAATACATTCGCAGATCCCCCAAAAGAAGTTTCAAGTAAGTAAATAATTAATTCCAACAATGTACTACTTTTAAAGTTTGATTAAATTTGAAAAATATTTATTAATTTGTAAAAATATTTCTTTAAGATAATTTGAAAATTAAAAAAAAATCTTACCACAATTAGCAGCAAACAAGAATGAAATTCAGAAAAGTATAGTAAAATATCTTAGTACGCTATTTGACGAGAACATAATATTGCACGACTTACTATATTGCTTGTTTACAAGCGATAGTTACATATAGTTTGTTCCGCATTCAATTATGTAAATTGCGCTTCATTCCTTTTATTTGGATTAAAAAATTAAATATAAACGAAATAATTGTTCCACAGATATCATTCCGATAAAAACTTACAAAACGAAACTTACACGTTTCTCAACGTACGTTAACGCACGATTAAAACCGCAAACGATTGAGTCTGTTACACGCACGATCTCGCACGTTACACGAACGATCACGCACGATGCACAAACGATTCTACACGATTGGTTTGTCAACAATAACGTTCCAGCCACTGTATTCCTTTGTAAAACTTTGATGGCCATTTTGGCCCAACCCTACCCCCGGGGGTCATGATTTGAACAAACTTGAATCTACACTACCTGAGGATGATCCCACATGAGTTTAATCTTTCCTGACCCAGTGGTTCTTGAGAAGATTTTTTAAGATTTTTTCTATATATTCCTATGTAAAACTTTGATCGGCCATTTTGGCCCCACCCTACCCCCGGGGGTCATGATTTGAACAAACCTGAATCTACACTACCTGAGGATGATCCCACATGAGTTTCATCTTTCCTGGCCCAGTGGTTCTTGAGAAGATTTTTTAAGATTTTTTCTATATATTCCTTTGTAAAACTTTGATCGGCCATTTTGGCCCAACCCTACCCCCGGGGGTCATGATTTGAACAAACCTGAATCTACACTACCTGAGGATGATTCCACATGAGTTTCATCTTTCCTGGCCCAGTGGTTCTTGAGAAGAAGATGAAAATGTGAAAAGTTTACGACGACAACAACGACAACGACAACAACGCCGACAGACAACGGACAAATTTTGATCAGAAAAGCTCACTTGAGCCTTCGGCTCAGGTGAGCTAATAATTTTCAATCATGGGTCACTTAATATGATTTCCTTTTTTAATCAAATAAGAATTTACAAGCAATCTTTTTAAAACATATCATGGTGACAAAGCTTTATCAAGGTTATGATAAATCTGGATTTTTTTTAGTAAAATGTAGTTAACACGGCTCTTAAAGTCTTTTTTCATTTAAAAGATGGGATCCTTGGGATGAATGAATTAAGTCTAATTTGGTTGTTACAGTTTTTTTTTTAATTTACAGATCCACTAACATCTAAAACTATCTTTGTTTTAATATTTGAATTTAGAGTATGATATCATAATAATTTTTTTTTCAAATGGGTAGGGGTGTTTCCAAACAGTCAAAATAAATCAATATATGATTGAAAAACCCTTTTGCTACTAATTTTCAAATTGTCTCAAAATCCTAAACACAGGTAAAGCTTTACACCTGGGATTTACTGTGTATTAAATCACTTCCTGTGTATAGGGATTAGGAGACAGATGACTACAGTTAGACTGCTAGCCGTTAAGGCATTCACACCTGTACAAAATAAGCCCCTCCCTCACTTGAAATTACCACCTGGTAAACAATATCTGCCTTGAAGTAACTAATACATGTTATCAATATTTGCCAAACCAATATATTTTATTTTCATAGTCTGTTTATATTATTTTCATTTTAAAACCCAGTTCCAAATTAGATTCTTCATAGAACTGTCTATTCATTTATATTTCAGATTCAACATGAATCCCAGCAAAAATGCACAAGATGTCATTCGATGTGACCTTTGTGAGGAGGCTATAGTGCAGATGTACTGTAATTTCTGTCAAATTAACCTGTGTATTCCTTTATAGGAAAGTATATTTGTGATGACTATGATAAACATAAAGTAGTCCAGTCCAGCAGAGGAAATCAACTTTGATTTATCCTAAATGTACATTACATCAAACGAAAAGATGTAAATTTCATTGTAAAGAATGCGATATTTCTGTATGCTCTTTGTGTTGTATAATATCTAATACACACAAGGTACATAAAATTTCAACTCTTTCTGATATTTATAATGCAAAGAAAGGAGTAATAAGAAAAGATACTAACGAATTAGAAAACTTAATTTTCCTAACATATGAAGAAGTAGAAACAGACATAGAAACTCAGAAAGCTAACTTGGATGGAGAATATGAGAAACAAACAAAAGGGGTGACCAAACACGGAGAAAACTGTCACAGAGTTATCAATGACATCGTTGATAAAAATGAAGACAGAAATTGAAGAACAAAAAATCAAACATATCAGCTTTCTGCAAAACTCTTTAGATGGAATCAAACAAATAAAAGATAAGATTGAAGGCACGTTGCTGGAATTAGGTAGAATGGAAGAATCCAATGAAGTGTCCGTGATCATGGAATATTCCCCAAACCAATGAATTCTGCGAACCTCCCCCCAAAATTCTAGTATCAACGCCAACCTTCAGTGCAAAGGCAATAGAAAAAGATTAGTTTAGAAAGTTGTTTGGATCACTGACACCTTTATCCAACAAAACAGAAGAAAAATCCAGAATTAAACACCAGAAAACTGCAGGAAAACCAGAACTTATCACCGTTATAGATAGTGGGTATGAAAATCTCCTCAGTGTAACCTGTTTCGGTGAAGAAGAAATCTTGACAAGAGGAAGAAGTGTCAGTTATATGAAATGCTTAAATATTCGTGGATCACTTGTGAAGACAATCAAGACAAAATCAGTGGGGACACCATATGATATAGCAGTTACATGCGATGGGAATCTAGTGTATTCTGACTGGATAACAAAAACTTAAATAAAGTAAGGAATGGACAGACGAGGAGATGGTACACTACAGGACTGGATACCTTCAAATCTCTGTGTCACCTCTTCTAGTGATCTCCTGATTACCATGTATAATGATGCCGAAACTCAATCCAAAGTCGTCCGCTTTTGGGGCTCCACAAAGAAACAAACAGTCGAATTTGATGATGAGAATATCTATATTCAGGTAATAACAAAATTAAATACATTTCTGAAAACAATAACCTGGACATATGTGTAGCGGACTGGGAAGCTTGTTTTTTTGAGGTGGTTAAACATTGTGAAAAACTCCGATTTCGGCACACTGGAAATCCTTCATTTTAAAAGACCATGCCATTTTATCCTTTTGGAATAACCAATGACAGTGAGAGTCATCCGTTATATAGATAACTGTGACCTGAAGGATCCACATGGTATATATGTGGATAAAAGGGACAATCTATTTGTTGCGGAGTATTATAGCGGTAAAGTTAGGGTAATCAAATATATGAAGTGATTAAAAAATAAAATACCGTTTTGAAAATGCTATTTAATATTGTTTCTAAGCAAACCATTATACGTTTTTCCAAATTGACTTTGCTCGATTCCACGATTCACAAAAATAATTTGTTCGCCATATTCAATTATGCACTTGCTATATCTGAGGTCCCCTATATAAAGCTGCTTACTAAGTCACTGTTCAGTGTCATCAATTGTCACCAGTGTAGATTGACGTATGCTATACATCATTCGTAGCGACAAAAAATAACGGTGAACTTCTTATGCAAGAGAGTAAGAAACCAAAAATACTAACAACAGTTGCACAGTTCTATGCATTATACAAACAACCACGACACTGCATAAAATTGTAAACAAAGGGTTTGTTAAAAAAAACAGCACGAACACGGGTCACCATTAGACGCCGATACGTATACCAGTGGCAATAAAGCAATGCACAGTATGTACCCCAGTTCTTTATATTATAGATAGTTTTATTAAAAATGGCGTTTGCTTATTTACGATTCGCGTTCAGCTTTAACTTGTTCTAAATTTTACTAGATAATATAAACCAAACATATGGTATAATATACTTTAAAATGTGAAAGAATTCATAAGTTGAAGTGGGGTTTAAAAATGGTCCTTCATTGTCAGCAGAATCCTTTTTATTGCTAATTTACATGTTTAGATACAAGGAAAAGAACAGCAGTGTGATGCGTATTCATTTTTCTTTATTTGTCGAACGTGCTGATTCCTTAATGTACTATTTTTTAATTTGTGCACAATTATTAAATTGTGTTTAATTTCTGTGACAAATTTGGCAGTTTTTATGTTGTCTCTGATCTAAAAGTTTACTGAAATAATGAGTAAATAAATAAACGGAAATGAGTTCCTCAAAGTTGTTGAGAATGCGCGTTTTATTTACACAACTTCTAAAATAGACCTGGATGGGATGGACAGTTCCTGTGTTATATTTTTAACTCTTATCAGAAAAATCAGTTTGATTTACAGGTAGACAAAAGCGACGATCTTTTATTGCAGATTGTAATAGCGTTAATGTTAATAAAATCAAATACATATATATGGATTGAAACAATATGAAATATCCAAACATGATACGAAATTTTTATTGAATAAAGAATCTGAACACAACTTTCGGTCTTCTTTACAATAAATTTAAGTATATCTTACTGAAAAATGATTCGCAAAGACCACAAGAAAAGTACGTAATTTTCTTCTTTTTTGTATATGACTACCAGAGAAACACAGAATTTTTATCATAGTTGAGGGGGGATCTATAGTGCATGAAAAAGTACCCACCAAGGTTTAACAGATCTCTTAAAAGTTCTTTTTTACGGAAATCGGCTTTAGAAGTTTCATTACCCCCCAAATTTAGTCCACCTTCCTAAAAATTTCTTTACGTATTTGCTTTTAATACCTCTTAATTCATTCTCAGAAAGCAGACATTGAAATAAATAAACGAAATGAAAAAAAAATTCCACCTCCCCTTCCCCTCCAGAATCACGTGTCCTCTTGGTGACATTAATACAATATCACAAGAGGAAACCCAATAAATGACCATGATACTTTTTATATAAAAAAAAATTCGATATGAAGATCTGTTATGCTGTCAAAAATGACCTCATCAGCCAAAATAATCTCTCACTGGGTTCTATCGTGGATACTTGCTTTATACCAATTGTTGTGCCTCTATTTTTTTACTGCGTTTGACTGGAATGTTCTGCTTCCTAATCAATACAAAGAGCTTACTGCAGGTGTGATGAATAACAGGAAGAGGGCTAAATCTTTTTTTGTAAAATGACCCTTACCTACTGACATTTAACGAACATTTCTGGGAAACATAATGTGTCATAAACATGTAATTTTAAGGTCGAATGGGTCATTGCTTCATTTTTTTTTTTTTTCAATTTTTTTTTTTGCAAGCTTTGGGGATAATTGTTAAAAAAGAAACTTGGTACTCTGAACCGAAAGTTGTGGGTTCTGGAGACCTTACCACTTTTGTCACCACAGGAGATGAAAAGATAATGAAACCTCACTGCTCAATGACCCAGAGTGCCGAGTCTATACATTTGAAGCATTGTACTTAATTACGTTGACTTCTCAATTTGAGTGAATTTTTTTCAAACGGGGCGTCAAATAAGATTTGATCAATAAAAGGATTGAATGCTATTTATTAGATCAGTTTATCTGAGAGTCAAACACAGCTTGTTTGTTTTTGTATGATTATCTTCCTTGAATTGTCACGTGATTTAGGCACCACGCGTTGAACATCTGATCCAAGGGTTCAGCTGTTAACAGTTCATTAATTAATGCAGCCATGGCCTATTCTGCCAACGACTAAGTAAAATCATATTGCGTGGATTTGTGTACTTGTAAAAGTTGTTTGTCTATATTAAATTTTGAAAGTAAAATTCAAAATGAGAAGAGCAATAATTAATATAATGTAAAAGGATAAAGTATCTAAATTACGTAAAGGATATAAAGACAGTCATATTTTTTATTTGAATCCAGATGAAGCTGTTCTTAGATGAGAACCTCGTAGACAGCCAGGTACGAATCATCAAACGTCTCGGGGACCTTGTAGCTCACCTGAATCTGATGAAGAAATCGCACAGTGCTGGACTGGCTCTCTACATGTTTGATCTGGAGCTCCAGAAATAGAGAAAACGCCAATTATACTACTTCTCTGAAACAATAAAATGTGCTCTACTGTGCTAAACCCTGTACAATTTTTCCGTGTTTTTTCTTAAATTTATGTTTGTTGAAGAGTCATTTGTTGTTACTTCAAAGCCATGAACTATTGGAAAAATGTTTATTTTAATATGCATGAATTTCAAAACTGATTGCAAGTTTTATTCGTCTAAAAAAATCATTTTCAAAAATACTAGAGTTTCTAGTGTAGTTTTTGTAGAACGGCGAAGATGGTATTGTTTTCCCACCAACTTCCAAGTCAATTTTCCAAAGTTAACATATATATTTGAATAATTTTTCGTATTTATGTATACATTTATAAGGATTTTCATAAAATATGTTATTTGGGAAAACAAAGAGAAATAACCCTGTAAATTTGGAGAGAGAAAAAATTTCGCGATAGAAAATAACAATGTGACTAGAGGAATATCTCTTTGAGGCATTCACTAACAAAAGTAATAAGTAATATAATGTTTAATAACTATCATTTTGTACTACGTGTTTCAAGGTATGTTCGTGATATTTATTTTAATAAAGGTCTGTTCACAAAGGACAATATCACTTTCTGATGGCGTTTCAAGCCTCTTATTTACGTATTAAGGTCAGATAAAGGTCAATAACTCTTTCCTAGACACGAAGGATCATCAAAAATTTATGTTGCTATTCATATGGTACCTTTTATATTAAAATATAGGTTTTAATCTGTTTAATGACACCAACATTATTAGTTAAGCCAATACAAGCAAAGTGCAGTATACATTGCAATATACATTGATTCTCTCATTCTGAAAAAAGTATTGGCTGTAAGTTTTGTTGTCCCCCGCTTTCGCAAAAGCGAGGTGACATTAAATCTCATTCGTTTGTCCATCCGTCCATCACAAAAACTTTAACTTTTGATATAGTAGAGCTATGATTTTCTTATTTCACATGTGTATTACTTGTGACACAAGACCTTTCTTTGGGTACCACTAAATCTAACCTTTTGACCTTGGAGTTTGACCCACTTTTACACAAAAAATTCCAAACTTTTACTTTGGCCATAACTTTTGAACGGTAGATCCTAGGACTTTCATATCTCAGATATGTATTCTTTGTGGCAAGACCTTTCATTGGATACCAACAACTTTGACCTATTGACCTTGACCTTGGAGATTTCCGTACTTATGAGAAAACTTGGACCTTGGCCATAACTTTTGAACGGTAAGGGCTAGGGCATTTATACTCCAAATATGTAATCCTTTTGAGAAGACCTTTCATTGGATACGAAGAACTTTGACCTTTTGACCTTGACCTTTGAGTTTGACCTACTTTTAAAAAAAACCTTGACCATAACTTTTGAAGGGTTAGGGCTAAGGCTTTCATACTTCACATTTTAAATTCTTGAGACAAGAGCTTTCTTTGGATATCAAGAACTTTGACTTACTTTTTAAAAACTTTAACCTTGGCCATAACTTTTGAACGGTTAGGGCTAGGGCTTTCATACTTCACATATGTAATACTTGTGACAAGACCTTAAGAAACCAACAACTTTAACCCTTTGACCTTGAAGTTTGACCTACCTTTCAAAAACTTATCTTTGGCCATAACTTTTGAACAGGTGGTGCTAGTCGTATTTCTTGTGAGAGGACACTACTTTGGATACTAATATATTTAATTTGCATTTAAAAGAAATTTAATCTTCGGTACGTTGCCATATGGGGTCATCAGTGTTTCACAAACACGTATTGTTCCTTATTTTGAGAAGAGATAGGGCTTTCATATTTGACATGTGCAGTACCTGTGACAAGATATTTCCGAGCATTTTATGATTTCTGACCCCTTGACCTTGACCATTGACCTTACTTAAGAAAATGCAACTTCGTTGATAACTTCTGAATGACATATGATAGGGCGTTCATATTTTTGACAATATGCCATAAATAATTACATCTCACCCAAAAAGACACCGAAAGATGAGGAACACAATTTTTTGAATTTGCTTGCTGGATTTTAAAACATCTTTTCTCCGGTGGTACTGTTTTCATCCAGAATCTTTGGATTAATATACTTGTAGTTTTTCCCAGATTTGTTAACTAAGATATACATCTGATATATGCTGCAAAATTATATGAACGGCGCATTTTGTCTAGTGATTGTGGTCGTAAGAAATACTTCAGATGTAAGCTTATCTGATAAAATATTCAATAATATGGTAGATTAGTTTACGATTTCCATTTTCATCTCAAAATGAATTTGTCTATGATGTCATAAATATCTGAGTATAAATTATCATGAGGAGTGCTTCTTTAAATACGATTGATTAAAGTAAAATTTGAGATTTAGAATTACATGTAAATAAATTTATTAGAATCCACATCTGAATTATATCTCCTCTTGAAAATATTGTTGTACAGTGCCATTAAAGTTTATCATAACTACTGTTAATATTTCAATGAGAGTTAGAAAAAAAATTCTAGCACATTCACTGAAACGTGCAACATATATTTGTTTTCGAGGTTTTCCTGTCGTTAAGGAATACAACATAGGAAAATAATTCAAGAAAGATAATTCTACATTACACCAGACCTTACAAAGTACCTAGCCATTTATCCCAAGGCCGCTTTGAAGATAACACGGGCCGTTATTTGTGATTCCAATTTCAGAAAAAAGAAAACACCGTTTTATGCATCGGCGTTATATGTTAAAATGATTTAAATATACAGGTAAGTAGCTTGATTGGCATAAAATTGCACAGAAGTATAAATTTATTTTTAGATAACTAAATAGACGAAGGAGGGTGTGTCCTTTGACATATCTCTGACCAAATTATTTTTTTTTTAAGTTCTATATACGCCATGATATAAATATGATATTGAACATATAACTTATCTTTTATATTAAGAGTGAAATGTTACTCATTTTTATTTTCGAGAATAAAACATTTATTTTCCTCTGAAACAATGGTTAATCAATATCTGTATGAGCAGCAAAACATTTCTTTATTGACCGATTTAAATTCAGTTATTTCAAATTTTGTTCCTCCATATAACTGTTTTTATTAAAACTTAGATTCGCCATGGATCCTACCTACATTACCAACCGATGTGGCCTTTGCGAGGACGCTATAGCGCAGATTTTTTGTGATTTATGTCAAGTCAACCTGTGCATTTCTTGTATTGGAAAACATGTTTCTGATGATTACGACAAACATAAAGTGGTACCATTTCAACAAAGAAACTCAACCTTGATTTATCCTAATTGCACAATACATCAAACAAAAAACTGTAAATTTTATTGCAAAGAATGCGATATTTCTGTATGTTCCTTGTGTGTATAATATCTGATACACACAAGGGCCATACCATTTACTTCTCTCAGATATCTATAATGTAAAACTAGAAGTCATAAACAAAGACACTGAAGAAATCGAAAACATTTTTTTTCCAACATGTGAAGAAATAGCTACAGAGTTAGAAACTCAGATATCTAAACTGGATGGAGAATATGAGAAACTAACAACAGCAGTGACTGAATAAGGGGAAGACTGCCATAGAGTAATCAATACCATTGTTGATCAAATGAAGGCAGAAATTGAAGAACAAAAATCCCAACATATGAGCATTTTGCAAAAACATTTAAATGAAATCAAACGTATACAAAGTCGGATTGACAAAACATTGCTTAACCTGAATAGAATTAAAGAATCAAATGAAGTGTCTCTGGCCATGGATTATATCTCCCAAACCGAAGAATTCAGCAATCTTCTTCCGAGAGTTCATGTATCACTACCAACGTTCAATTCAAAAACAAAAGAAATAGATCATTTCAGCAAGTTGTTTGGATCCCTGACACCGTTATCCAAAAGCAAAAAGAAAAATAGCTACACATTAAAGACATCTACCAAGGAGCTGTTGAAAGAACCGAAACTTTACACTACTATAAATACTAGGTACGACAACCTTCTCGGTGTTACCTGTTTCGGTGCAGAAATCTGGACAAGGACACTCAAGGTTAGTGATTTGAAATGTTACAACATTCATGGCTCACTAATGAAGACAATTCAAACAAAATCTGGGAGAATGCCGAATGATATAGCAGTGACAGATGACGGCGATCTCTTGTACTCAGACTGGAGTAATGGAACTGTGTATAAAGTAAGGAATGGACAGACAGAGGAGGTGATCAAACTTCAGGGCTGGACACCTATTAATCTCTGTGTCACGTCTTCTGGGCATCTCCTGGTTACTATGTGCAGTGACGATAAAAATAAGTCCAAAGTTGTTCGTTTCTCAGGTCTTAAAGAGACACAAACAATCCAGTTTGGTGATAAAGGTGAACCTTTGTATTCAGGAAAGCATGAAACAAAGTACATCAGTGAGAACAGAAACCTGGATATATGTGTGGCTGACAAGGATGTCAGTGCCTTAGTTATAGTTAACCACAGCGGAAAAGTCCGATTTAGATACACCGGTCATCCATCTACTACAAAGAACAACAAATCATTCGTACCTTATGGGATAGCAACAGACAGTCTCGGTCAGATCCTTACCACAGACAGAGAAAACAACTGTATCCACATTCTTAATAAGGATGGCCTGTTCCTCTGTTGCATAAAAAACTGCGATTTAAAGTCCCCATATGGTTTATATGTCGATAAAAGAGACGATTTGTTTGTTGCAGAAAATTATACCGGGCATGTTAAGAAAATCCAATATATGAAGTGAAAAATAAAATATCATTTCAATTATTATACCACCTCCGATTTATACTGACTTCTCTATTACGAAATGTTGTATTTTGAACTGCAAAATTATCTATTTCTACATTATCACTAGAAATACAAGTTCATTTCTTATTTTCCTAATAGATCACTCAGTAATCTTTATTTAAATTAAAGATGATTGAAAGTTGACATAGTCTTTATTTGATATATATAGGATCTCCCATGATTTGTAGTTGGATATGATTTGTATCCAAGGAGTTGTTTTTTTATTTTACTCCAGAGACGTGGAGAGGAAATAAAAAAACAAAAAGAGTTAAATAAGTCAAATCCAACTACAAATAAAGGGAGATTCTTTTATCTCATATTTATTTAGCTCACTCCTTCATGGCACCTGATCCCACCTCTGATGTTTCGGAGGTCCATGTTTGCTCTGTTCCTATTTTATATTGTTTTATGGACTTTGAGATTGATTACTGTTCGTTATCTCCATATCCTTCATTTAATTCTTCACAACCAATGTTTTGCACTGTTTTAAGGACTGCACTTTCTCAACTTCATCATGCTACCGCTAAAACCATTGTGACGTCACAACTGCAAGTTCTGTGGGATATCAAAAAAATTATCATGCTTCTGTTATAATGTTTCCTATATAATGTTCAGCAGGTAAAACAACTATCCTTTATAGTCCACGCATAGCAAAGCTATATATCCCGGGGTATAGTTTATGCCTCCACCCGCGGAAAATTTTCATGCAATTGTTGCCGCCAATTTTGATTTCCAGCGAAAACATCTTTAAACAGATGATGTCATAATGACTTCAGTAGCATTGTGACGTCATCAAGATTTAGATTATTCTTGCAGAATTATCTTACTCCAAAAAATTCAAACTTCAGAAATTATATTATGCATCAGTATAATAAAACGCTTATCCACTGGTTGTGAGTGGGATAGCTCTTTTATCAAACCCGCACAGAGAACTATTCCCCGAGGGCTTGCCCGAGGGAATAGTTCTCTGTCAAGGGTTTGATAAAAGAGCTATCCCACTCACAACCAGTGGATAAGTGTATAATATCCAACAAGAAACATATTGACGCAAGCGTCAAAAATCGGCCGCAAACCAATTAATTCTTTCATACAATAAATTAGAAACTGAATTCTTCTATTTATCTGTTAATTAATATATATCCCTGTGACATTAAACATTTGAATGCGACATCCCAGGATTTTCTTCAGTACATAATACATGTACATTGCTACAAATAAAATGTATTTAAGCAACTTACTCATAGCCCTCTGTGTCCCCGCACTCAGTAAGTTTATAAACGAACTCTCGCGGAAGTTTGATGTTTAAGTAGTTTTAACACTTAACCATTAAAACTAACGTTTAAACTTATCTAACTAGAGATAGTTTAACATTAAATAAAACGTAACAAGTTTTCAACTATGCGGGGCTCCTCGCTCGCTCAGAGGATGTTGAAACCCCCAACTCCTTCTAGATCCGCCACTACATTTCTTCTCTATCTTGTTTTGGTGTGACATGGACGGAAAAGGTTTGGCATGTTGTAAAACGCGCTTTATCCTTGTCTGTAGGAGAAAAATCTCCTAATATTCTGTCTGATAATAAATTAAGATTAAGTCATATTTTTGAAAAATTTCCGTATTAAAAGTACAATGTATATTTATATTTACACGTCAGTTTAAATTATATATACAACAAATCCTGTTGAAGTAGAGAAAGTAAAAGTTTGTTTTTACATGTATATAACGCGGTCCTTGCTTTAGACTATGCCCAACATGTGTGCTTATTTCTCCGCACTTCAGTTACGTCGGAGTTTGTCAATCAGGATTGGATGAAACATTTAACCCATTATTCATAAAATTTTAATTTTATGATTATTATGCGTTTTTATTTTACATTTAGACACTCTTTCTTAATATTCTATTACATGAATGTTAAATATTTTTTATTCAAATTGTTCTAACTCCGCAGAAACGCACGGTGACTTAAAAGGGAAAAGAGTACCAATTATTTTCCCATAGAACTCTATACAAACATTTTGTCCTCTCACTACTATACTAATTTAATTTCAGATAATTCCTTGGCATCGTTTGAAACTTTAATCCAAGCGCTTATAAAAAATCCCGGAAAAAATTGGGTCCCATGGCGTTTATAGGTCAAAATTGGGTTTTTTAAAAATTATAGGTTCGGCAAAAAATTTA
>NW_026922081.1:0-19074 GCF_032062105.1 Saccostrea cuccullata | reverse complement strand
TATTTAGAAAATCTAAGGGTTTAGATTCACGATGGCTGCTTTTTTTTTGTACTTTGATAGAAAAGTGTAAGAAAGATTTAGATAGTTATGATTAATATTTATTGAAGATTTGAAGACCTTTAACATATAATTATGAGCCAAAATAATTCATTGAAAGTCACGGATATATTTAGATATACTTGCAATTGTGTTTCGTTTTCCATTTACTTACCATCTGCTGTGTCTGTTCCATAAAAGTAAACCGTTATATCATGTATGCTTTTTATTTCCTCTAAATCCACATACCACCAAGCCGGGTTGTCTGCCCCTGTAGAGGAACATGTCCTGATATTGCTGTCCACAGCTCTTGTAGGAGAAGAGTTCGTGTCATTTCTGCTGCTTTGTGTTGCCTTTTTAAAGCTTGACAAGTTGCCTGTGAAATCATGATTTTAACGTGATACTTAATTAATTAACCATAGTGAAAAACAAGTATATCTGCATAAATAAGCAAATACATAAAAGCCTATGCTATACTTAAAAAAATCATTTAGAAAACGTTCAAAGAAATTCACAATATTTATGGAGACCAACAACCGTCATATAGCAGTTTCCATATGGTTGAAGAAAATCCAAGATGGAAGAGAAAGTGTTTATTAAATAAGATGATGTTCGATCTGGAAGTCCTAAAACGGCTTTTAATGCAAAATGCTTGCTGAAAATCAGAGATTTAGAAGAGAGAAATAGAAGATACACTATTAAGGATTAAGCTCGAATACTAGTAGCTGGGATACCAATGGGAGCATTTCATAAAATTCTTTCAAAAGACCGCAGTTTAAGGAAGATCTCTGCAAGACGGATACCAAATTTACCAAATGAGAAGCAAAAAGCTATCCATGTTTCATGTGCAAAAATAATTATTTAAAAAGAGAAACAATCGACTATTTTAAGACATAGTAAAAGGAGATGAAACTAGAGTACATTATTTCAGTCGCAAAGAAAATTGAATGATAAAGTATGAGTGACGAAACATTGAAAGCGTCGAGTTATTGCTAAACGCTGTCAGAGCACAAAATATCTTAATGCTATATTTTTATAGGGAGGGAATTGCGTTGCAATTACCTATTCCCAATAAGAAGATCTATGAGAAAAGATGTATAAATATTAAATTTTGCATAAACTGAATATGTCCAAAAAGTGGTATCAAGTGTCTCTTCTTGTTGCAAGACAATGCTTCAGCACAAAATCCAAAATTAATGAAGCATTATTTTCTCAGTAGAGAGTGGGTTATTGTCATCCCTCAACCTACTCTCAAGATCTATCCCTCCGTAATTTTCTCTTCCCAAAACTTAAAAGACAATTAACGGAGAGATGCTATTCATCAATTTGTAAAGGGTCTTCTTAAAGAGGTACACGGAAAACCATATAAGGAATGGATTTCTCATTTGGAAAAGTGTATACGTGTTAAAGGGGAGTGTTTTGAAGAAATGCCAATTTTTTACATCTTTAGTTCTTATTGCACCAAGTCCAAATTCTTTCGAATGGCACTCGTATATACAGACTCTATAATATCAGCAAGAGCTGTCAGATGCATGGTAAGTCAGGGTGGATTAACATACGCCAGATGTCAAACCAGATAACGTAATCAATGCTAGTAATAGTGTTAAACAACCTGGCTACCCCATACGGTTTACGAAAAAAAATTCCATATTGGCCATGCATTTAATTATTTGTTTGATTTTTAAATCAATATATCTGAAACGGAAAGGATTGTTGTTTACTTTCGTATAAACATTAGACCTACGTTTTTATATCAATTCTTAAACACTAAAAAATATTAATTTTACGTTTATACAAGTAGTATGAAACTGCCAATATACTGGGACTGCGCTGGAACAATATACGCTCGGAACAATATAGGCTCGTTTATTCTTCTACATACTATTTTAAGACCTGAACAAGGCAGATAGTTGCGGGGAATAGACAGTTAAGAGTTTAATGATGACCAAAAGCGTAAGACCTGAATAAGGCAGTCACTTGGTTATATAGAGAGAGGTGGCATACCACAAATAAAGGTGGGGGAAGTGCCAGGATACAGTACTTGTGGAGTGGCAGGATAAGAAGGAATTTGCTTACGGGAGACACCCGTTGACCACAGTTAGTGGTTGTCCAATCAAGAAGAAACCCATTGTATTAATGTATATTGTATAATGTATATTTGGTCAACAAAAACCTGAGTTAACAGGTTAACGAACCTAAGTGTAACGCCTGGTGATACAAGCCATATCACCACACACCAAGCTCGGCCGCGTTGCATGTTACACATCAATAGAAAGGCTAGTTTTATAACCTGAAATACTTATGAGAAACAAGGTACAGATAGGCATGTTTTCATACAACTTATTATCTTTCAAGTTTGCATAAATATCTTGTATATTTAAATATATCTTGCATATTGATCTAAATAAGTCGCCTATTGACATGAATAAGTTGCATGCTGAAATAGTTATCATGCATGCTGACATAAATAAGTCGCATGTCCACATAAATATTTTGCATGTTAACATAAATAAGTAGTACATGTAATTAGGTGCATGTCAACATTATTGTGATGTATATCCTGGCCTTAGTAAATACGTTTACCAAAATTAAGATGAGATTTTTTTTCTTCAAAAGAATGGTAACTTGAATGTCAACATAATTATTTTGCATGTAGTCATGATTATGTTGCATGTTGACATATTTTTCTCGCATGTTGACATAAATCATTTTTCTTGTCGATGAAAAAATTCAATGTAGAAATACACATGTCTGAAATAAACATGATAAAATAGATCTAAATTTGAAAATAACATACCGCATCCAAAAGAAACAACAAAACAAGAATAAAGTGTCAACGTGAACTCCCACCCAAATTTCATATTAATTTTCTTCCTTGTTCAATGATAGTTTAAAGTTATTCTATATTTAGAAGAGCAAGTTATGGTAAAGATATGTTGGTGTCATTTTACAATTTGAGTAGCTGTCCTATTAAATCCGTCGGCGATAAAAAAAAAAATACTCGCTATATTGGTGATTTTGGTATGTTTGGAAATGTTGTGAAAAGAACTTTCCGATTCCGGTCAGAAAATAAAGTTTTACCAGCTTTTAAGGGAAAAATAGAATGATCTTTAAAGCTCAAATAAGAGAGGTACTGACTCAGGACAGGAAATTAATGAAACAACGTTGTAAATGCCTCAAATGATTTTATTAATGAGGATAATGATTATGATGTTGACGTTGAAGTCGACGTTGACATTGACGATTTACTACAAAAAATACAAAGAAAAATACTATAAATACAAGATATTTCAAGTAAATTACACATGATAACACATCCTAGCAAATAATCGTGATGTATTACACGTTCTAGCGAAACTGTCATCAAAATGTACACAAAGAGGCATAACTCTTCTTGACACAAATCGTGTTAGAAAAACATGGCAGAACATAGGGTTATCTCCCGTACGTAATAAATGTGCACATATCCAGCGAAATTACAATATTGATGTCAATAATGTACCTAACTTCCTGATTGCATGATAATTATTAACTCCAACATTAGTGCACATGTACTTTCAACAATAACTTGATAGCGAGTTTCATGAAGTGCAAAATTTACCGTGTGACGCCACCGGAATTCTCAGTGCCGTTTTCGGTTCGTCATTTATGCTGCGCCGTCTTCTTCCGGTTTATGTTAAACTGCCTGGGGTAGACATTTTTTCTCGTGCGACTGGGTCGCAGTCCATCGACATTTTCCCCCAACAGCGTCTGGGACGCTCACTGGTTCCGTGGTGCAAAGGCGCAACGATGTATGTGTTTTTTCTTATTTGTAGAGTTTGTTTGTATATGTATAAAATTATTTTCTATCATTTTTCGGAAAACTTTGACTAGGATTTTTGGCATAGTGTGTAAGATATTGTATGAGTGTGAATTCTAAATTTTCTAATTATAAGTAAAATATTGTTTTGTTATTTCAGTTGTTACCGTAACATCGTAACGTCGTAATACGTCATGCTACAAGTTTAATAAAGTATGAAAACTGCTGGGCGTTTTTCTTCCAATCCTGTGGCAGAACAGTAACAAATCGTTTATTTACCACCTCAACCATCCTGATTGTAACCAATCCTGACGATGGACGACTTTCTGGTCATTCTGGTGGACGTCGGATGCCTGTGAAGCTGGGACTTCCAACTGACAACCCCCTCTTCGACCCAAATTTACGCTGGATCTTCGTGGTATTTTTAGTGTTCCTGGACACTGTGTGTAAATGTGCAAAAGACTGATCTCATTTGTGTCATATCAGTAATTTTATGTATAACATTATACTGACATTGTTTGAACTGAACAATAATATAGACAATATAGATTGATCATGCTCAGTATCGACACCACATAATATTGTCAAACATTTTTTTTTGTGATCTGTTGGTGTCAGATTATTTTCTCAATAGCATATTATTTTGGTCAATGCATTTGTACATAGAAAGAAAAGTTATTGATCTTTCTTATTATCAGTATGGATGCTGAAGGAAAACCCATAGTCGGTGCGAGCGAAAGCGAGAAAGAGCCACTTCTTGCTGAGGAATGTGCTGAAGGAAAAGCCACAGTCCATGCGAGCGAAAGTGAAAAAGAGACACTCCTTACAGAGGAAGGTGAGGAAAAAAGACTCAAAACAAGGACAGAAAAAGGCATGGAACAATTTTTTACATTTCTCAAGAGATATAGATCTCAGGAACAAAAGGCATGGTCAATGATTGAAGAAGTGTTAGTTGACATAGATGAAAATATAGATCAGAAAAATTTCAAAGACTTACGTAAACTTAAAGCAGAAGTTCAACAACTTAAACTTACTTATTCCGAATGTGCAAGTGAATTTATGTCTTTTCTTAAAAGAACAAACACAAGAGAAAGCATTGAAGAATATTCTGTCCAAGAACCAAGGTTCCAGAAACGTTCTCAAGTCATAGATCAACTCATAAACCGAATCGAGGATGCCCTGCTGGAAGCAGCCGACACCATATCAAGAGCAAGTGGTTCGGAAGGATCTCGATCTCATACGAGAAGTTCTGTCAGCGGAACGTCAAGGTCTCAACGTGTTCACTTACGTCAGAAGGCAGAAGCAGAAAAAACTAAATTAGCGTTTATAAGAAAACAAGTGGACCTCCAAACAGAGAAGTCAAAAATCGAAGGACAAATTCAAATTCTGGATCAAACGTGTACAGCAGCAATTGCGGATGCGGAAGCTAGAGTGTTTGAGGAAGTAGAAACTGAAAGTAAAAGAGTACGGAATTCAATCTTAGATGAATTACCGAGTGATAATAGACAGCGAGTTGCAGACTTTGTAGCTAGTGTTTCTCAGGAACAAGAGTCTAGTGTTGGAGCACATGTGAACCCCAAATTTGTTCAACCAAAGGAGGCTTCCCATACTCAACCTAAGGAGGATTCGATGGAATCGGTCACTAAATTTCTACTAAGGAAGGAAGTCTTGTTGTCGCGATTTAAAAACTTCAATGATGAACCAGAAGCTTACAATGCATGGAAGTTAAACTTCACTTCGATTGTAAAAGACTTGAACATTTCATACTTTGAGGAACTTCAGTTACTCGTGCGATGGCTAGGACCAGAGTCCTCCAAACACGCAGCAGACATACAACAAGCAAACGCTGAAAATCCTCGAGAGGGACTACATCAAATATGGTCAAGATTAGATGAAAGGTATGGGGCTATCGAACTCATTGATGATTCATTGAAATCAAAGTTAGCTGCTTTTCCGCAACTCTCGACAAAAGATCCAAAAGAACTTTACAAACTGTCTGATCTACTGACACAAGTTGATGGTGTGAAAAAGAACCCTAAATATTCAGCAGCATTATCTTACTATGACACCTCTCTTGGAATTGCACCAATAGTAAGCAAACTTCCTTATCAGTGGAGAGAGAAGTGGATATCGAAGGCTTCGGAGTACAAGGAGCGTTATAGTGTTCCGTACCCACCATTTACTTTCTTTGTGAAATTTGTTCAAAACTTGTGTCGTGTGAGAAATGATCCTGGATTACAGTTCAATGAACCTACAAAGAAAGATATAAAACCCAAAAACACAGGACCAATTCGTTCAAGGAAAACTGATGTTAAGCCTAGCAAGTCAACAGGACAAAGAAAACCGTGTCTTTTAGAACATAGAGTTGAATCAAATCACAATATCAAAGACTGTCGTAAGTTTCGTACCCTTCCTATTGGTTCCAGGAAAAAGCTTCTCAAGGAAAACGGAATTTGTTTCAGATGTTGTGATTCCAAGGAACACTTAGCGCGAGACTGTAACGTGAAGCTTAAGTGTGAGGTGTGTCAAAGTGACAAACATTGTGATGCCTTACATGTTAACAGTTCCCAGGGCGGGGAGGATAAGGAGAA
Organism: Saccostrea cuccullata; assembly: GCF_032062105.1. Taxonomy (NCBI): domain Eukaryota; kingdom Metazoa; phylum Mollusca; class Bivalvia; order Ostreida; family Ostreidae; genus Saccostrea; species Saccostrea cuccullata. The sequence continues at coordinate 12,648 of NW_026922081.1, read as the reverse complement.
TTCGCATGGTGGAGAGAACAGTATACCATCATCTTTTACAACAAACTGTACTCAAGTCTGTTTGCCTGCATTCAGTGGCAAATCCTGTGCAAAGATTATCTTAGTGAACATTTTTCCAGTTGGTCGAGAAGATCTAAAGAAAAGAGCTTATGTGATCCTTGACGATCAAAGCAGCAAGACACTCGCAAAGTCATCATTTTTTGACAACTTTGGAATCCAGGGACAAGACATTTCATATACATTGTCATCATGCAGTGGTTCAGCCATGGTCTCAGGGAGACAGGCCTTTGATTACGTGGTATCTTCAATACACAGTGGTGAACAAATATACTTACCATCAATTATTGAATGTGATGACATCCCAATATCATACGAGGAGATCCCAACCCCAGCTGTAGTGAAACCATACAAACATTTATCAGACTTGGAGTCTGAGATCCCATCAATAGACGATGAAGCGGAAGTGCTTCTTATTGGACGTGATGTTCCCAATGCTCATCATGTGCTCGAACAAAGGATTGGTAATCCAAATCTACCTTTCGCACAGCGACTTCCTTTAGGCTGGGCCGTTATAGGGGAATGTTGCCTAAGCAAAGTACATAGACCTCAACATGTGGTTGTGAACAAGACTCTGATTTTACCATTTGGACGAGGAACTCACTTTACCCCATGCTCATCAAATCTAAGAATCTCAACGTATGAAGATGCTATAGACAATCATTTTTCAAATGAGAAGGGAATTCAGCTTTCCCAGATTTTTGACCGCACCAAAGACGATAACATTCCGGGAATGTCAATCGAGGACAGGGAATTCTTAGAAATCATGGAGACAAAGTGCCATAAAGACGAGACCGGACATTGGTCAGCTCCTTTACCATTCAAGTCCAATAGGGATAGACTACCTAACAACAAAGAGCAAGCATTGAAAAGGACATATTCATTGCTGACGTCTTTTAAACGTGATCATGTGAAAATGAACTTAGCCATAAAGTTTATGGAAAATGTGTTTTCTCATGGATTCGCAGAGGAAGCTCCAGAGGTTCAGGAGGGAGAGGAATGTTGGTATCTTCCTATCTTTCCAGTATTTCATCCCAAAAAGCCTAACAAGATCCGAATGGTTTTTGACTCTTCAGCTATTTATCAAGGACATTCATTGAACTCTTCTTTGCTACAAGGACCAGATCTTACTAACAATCTACTAGGTGTCCTTTTACGTTTTCGCAAGGAACGTGTAGCCATCACAGGAGATATAGAACAGATGTTTCATATGTTTCATTCTGACAGAGGGACTAATTTTGTGGGAAGTACAGATGCACTTAACATTCATGCTATCAACATAGAGTCTCAAACAGTGAAGAAGTTTATGGTGGAAAATGGATCTACTTGGATATTTAACCCACCATATGCATCCCATATGGGAGGGATATGGGAAAGGATCATTGGAACAGCTCGCAGAATTTTAGACGCAATCATCATGGAGTCAAAGAAACCGCTTACACATGATGTTTTGAATACTTTTATGTACGAGGTTTGTGCTATCATCAACAGTCGGCCATTAGCTAATGTGTCTGTGAATCCAACACAACCATCAGTTCTTTCCCCTTCAGTATTGCTGACACAAAAGACTGACGTCGATTATGGACCATTTCAAGCAATTGATGTGAAGGACATGTACAAATCATCATGGAAACACACTCAAGTTTTAGCCAACCAGTTTTGGAAACGATGGCAGCAAGAGTACCTTAACAGTCTTCAAAGCAGGCGAAAGTGGACTTGTGCTAAGGAGAACATCAAAGTTGATGATGTAGTGCTTTTAAAGGATTCAGATACTGTAAGATACGAATGGCCCATGGCAGTCGTTCAACGAACTTTCCCGAGTAAGGACGGACATGTTCGGAAAGTGGAACTACGCACTATTAGAAACGAAACCTGTATTACTTGTGTGAGACCTATTACCGAGATTGTACACCTGTTTACACCATCAAAAGAGTGACGTTAAGAAACGTCAGGCGGGGAGTGTGACGCCACCGGAATTCTCAGTGCCGTTTTCGGTTCTCATTTATGCTGCGCCGTCTTCTTCCGGTTTATGTTAAACTGTCTGGGGTAGACATTTTTTCTCATGCGACTGGGTCGCAGTCCATCGACATTTTCCCCCAACAGCGTCTGGGACGCTCACTGGTTCCGTGGTGCAAAGGCGCAACGATGTATGTGTTTTTTCTTATTTGTAGAGTTTGTTTGTATATGTATAAAATTATTTTCTATCATTTTTCGGAAAACTTTGACTAGGATTTTTGGCATATTGTGTAAGATATTGTATGAGTGTGAATTCTAAATTTTCTAATTATAAGTAAAATATTGTTTTGTTATTTCAGTTGTTACCGTAACATCGTAACGTCGTAATACGTCATGCTACAAGTTTAATAAAGTATGAAAACTGCTGGGCGTTTTTCTTCCAATCCTGTGGCAGAACATACCGAGATGACAAATATACAGTGTATACAGTAAATGATTTACAAAGAAAGACTCCACCAGTTAGATGTTTCCTCCGGTGAAATAAGTATCAGTACAAAGAATTGAAAACATAGAAAACTAGCAAATGGCAAACTGGTAAAAATTGCGGCACCATTAGCCCTACCGCGTTCTGCCATGATAACACGGGCTCTGCACAAAAAAAATACTGTGTCCTAAAAACGATGACGTCACATCACACTAATGACCCTAAAAGTCTAGTTACCGAAATGGCCGTAACAAGAGATATTTTAAGCATGTAACGCGTTACGTTTTTTAGCAGGGGTCGCCCATTTTTTTAGTGTAGAGTGTTAAAAAATGAGTCTAGAGTTTTTGTTTTCCTCATAGGACAAAAATAATCCATGTCGTTTGTGATTTCATTAGCGATTTATTATTAAATGATTGGAAAAAACGAGAGCACTTGTTTTTACAGAATAAAAATCAGTTACGCTATTAAAAACTAGTGCATATGGATAAAAACATTAAACTTACTCTTTTAGAAGAAGTTGAAGTAGAGATGAATTATATTGGAAAATTGCTTTTCTTATATATTTGAAATATTTCATTAAATTTGATATCAAACTGAATGCTTTGTAGCTAATGAATGGATTACAAGTTCAACAAAAATGTCCAGCGTCGAAAATGACGTGCAAAAATATAATCAGGCCGTTTTCCGTGGAGTTAAATATTTTTTTCCATCGATTGCAAAAATAATTATATGTTCATACTGTGCTAATCCAAACAATCAAATTAAATGTGAGATTGATAAATTTACTCTATTAATTAATATTTTACGGAACATTTAGTAGGTTCAACATATTCGTCCTGTGGACATTCTTTACGCGTATTTAGTTTTGCGTAACGTAATGCAAGAAAATGTTCTAAAGAGTGCTTTGAGTAATTAACGAACTTTATCAGATACAAAACGAAAGCAGCCTTTTATTGATTTTTTTTTTTACAGGTAAAGTTTATGATTTTTTAAAACTCATTTGATATAACGATAGGGTTCCAATCAAGAGAGCAACACTTTCACATTATAGAAGCGTTACGTCAATTTTTCCGTAGCGCTATGAAAGCGTAACGTCAAACGTCACCAACATCGCGCTCAACTAGACAGTTTGAGAAAACACGCGTGCCGTGTCCTTTTTCAGCACTATTTCTTTTTCCTGAGCCATGCCCATTATCTGCGGCTACAAATAAAATAAATAAAAAAAAGCCCATCAGCGGGAAGTCTGGACTAGCTGATTGCAGTGATTGGCTCTTTTGTTTAGTTAATCCACACAAATGTGTGAGTTTAGGGTGAATGAACTTAAACGCACACTGCCCCTAGCAAATTCATGCGCATCGGGTGGTTAGGGTATAGGTGAGAGAGATAATATGAAAAAATTCATTTACATGTATTTATTGTAATATTATGGACCTAGTACTCGACTGTGTTACATGTATGTATGGGGATGGATTTCAGCTTAGTGTTATTGTTATATTATAGTGGTTAGTCACCATATAGTATGTATGGGGGTGGACTTTAGAATATATTGCATAATTAATACTCACGGGCTTGTGTAGTATACTGTCTTAGTGATGTAAAGTAGCATCCAGTTGTAAATTATTAGAAATGTTTTATTGTTCATGTTATTTTGTCATTTTATCGTTCACTTAAATTATTGATGCAATACACATTGCACTTCGACGTTGTTATGTAAACAAATGCTTTTTTTGTATTACTAGACGATCTAGCGAGATATTGTTGAATAGGCAGTAAGGAACAGTGATACTAAGATGTTATATGTCGATTTTTCATTATTATCTACCATGTTACATTTCAGCATTATCACATGTGTTGTAAATTGGGCGCCTTCCATCTTTCTTTCGAAGAAAACAGTCATGTGACATAAACATTGTCGTTTTACAACTGATAAGATCAAAATAACACTGTCCATGTCCTCAAATATTTATAACTGATAGTTAAATGTTATTTTATTGCAGTATTGTCATTTATTTATGTTTTATTTGACGAAATATTTTGGAACTTGAATGTGTAGCGTGATACTTATGTTTACATTATTGTCCGGTATTACTACGCCATGGATTGTGTGTGTCCGTTTTATTACAGATTGTTTGTTGAACTTATTTTATTATGTATATCGATTAGAATTTATAGCTCCTACTTTACATGTAGAAAGGACATTTTCAGCGACATTATTTTCTTTGTTTTACACAATATGTATGTAAAGTAGTTCTGAGTTGCTGCAGAAAGGACAATTATTCATTGGTTGTTGTTATCACGTGACCATTATAGAAGGTTATACATGTATATACGAGCAGCGAACGCCAGTTTCAATCACAACGATCATAACGATCAGATCATATTACGTCATCAACATCACTGACTGTAAATTACTAGTGACTTAGGTATGAGAAAATAATGTAAACTAATACAAATTAAGTAGCGTATAATTTCTCCACCGCACGGTCACAGCAATCCACTGTATTTTATTAGGCCAGAGATGATTTAAAGCTAGGACTTAGACTCATATAGATGTACTGACTGTTTTGTTATATTTCATTGAAGTCTTTATTAAATGAAATATTTGAAACGAGAAATGGAACTTGGTTATGATTTACAAGGATGTGAAGTAAATTATCAAGAGTGTTTAAATACATGCGACGGGCGAAAGATGCCCCCCCCCCCCCTTTATATGTACTGGACGGATGTCATGAGTAGTCCTGATAAAATTTAATAGATTGAATTTACACGGATGGAAAAACTGTAAGCTGATTGGGATTTGACAGGGTGCTGAGGAAGCTTACATTATTATGAAAGAATAATATCGATGTCAAATACCAATTAACTTGCAATTTATTTACATGTAATAACTCAAAAAATTAGTTTTGTATTTTAAATCGGAAGCAGAAGAAAAGAAAGTTTGTTAAAAAAATCAATATTTTTTTCAGAACTAGTTGTTGATGTATTCAACATATAAATATGCTACCAAAGTTTTAAAAACGTGCGACGTTTAAATGTATTGGCTGTAAATAATCACAATATATTCAATAAAATTGGAACTCGTAAATTTACTCGTCTTGGTCATTTGCAAAATTATTTTGTTAAAAAACATTCAGTTTGTTCACACAAGCACTCTCTGAAGTTGATCTCAAAAAGATGCTAGAGTTTTTTTATTGATAATATTTATGTGTTTTTTGGAGACCATGCACGTCTTCCAACAATCTATTGGAATTCCTATGGGCACGTATTATGCCCTGTTGTCAGCAGACCCTTTTGTATTCATATGTAATAATATGAAGCAAATTTTGGCTACAATTACGCGAAAAGAGAACACTTGCTGTGGCCTTCAACTCGACATTTATATAGATCGATGACATATTGTCGATTATAAATGGTTATTTCCATTCTTATGTCGACAAGATATACTCTAGTGAGCTTAAAATAAAATATACCACAGAGTCTGACTCATCTGTTTCATATTTGTTTTCGTATTTGTTTCATTTTGGATATTTTACTCGAAAAAGACGTTGATGGTTATCTAAGTACCAAGCTATATGACAAATGTGGAGTCTTACTTTTCAATCGCTTCCCTTACTTATGCAGCAATATACCTTTATCACCTGCATACTGCATTTACATGTATTTGCCCTAAAGCATGCTCTACGTATGAACAATTTCTAAAACAAGGTAAATTATATTGACAGACAGATTGCTGAATCAAGAATATCAGCATTCTCATTTAAAGTCATCGTTTTGAAAGCCCTATGGTCGATACAATGACATTGTCAGCAAATACAATTAATTATAAAGGCAAATGCTAACTGATGCTTTTCGTACTAATTGTTAGTCCATTATATACACAGTAAATTGTCGACGGATTTGGGGGGTGAGTTATTTCCCGATCATGAAAAGGAGCACACGGTGGGTGAGACCGGGCGACAGGGGATGTTCACTCCTCCATTGCACCTGATTCCACATGTTGTTTTGGAGGCCCGTGTTTGCTCTGCTCCGATTTTGATTTTTTGATGGCCTTTTGAGCTTTAATTTTGTTCGTTATCTTAATATATATCATTTATAAAGGGTACAATTCATGGAAAATGCAATGGGTTTCTAACTCTTTGAGGAATAAATTTCTTTTTTACTTGATGTGTTTGTACTAATTAAAAATCGCATATTGCACCTTTTGCGGCGTTTGACCCTAGAAGTCATTTGCAGCCGCATCTCTAAGCTGTATCCACTGAGCTACTGTGATAGTTCAACTTTAAAGAAAACACACTAGAGAAGTCAGTATGGTGTCTGGAAAGTTACCAGTTAGTTAGCAAAGTAGTTACAAAAAATTGTAACACGTTGAAAAATTCATAGATAATTTATTTTTCAACTGAATAATTGATGTAAATTGATATGGATATTAATTAACAAAGCATATGCTTGCAAAGAGCAGCATACAATATCGATCCAGATACAAATTACGTCACTTCTTTTCACAAAGGAGAAACTAACCAACACAAAAATAACACACACACAAACAAGTCACGATATCCCCTTAAACTCAGTTGCCAGGGGTAATAAATATGTTTTCTAACGAAAGGTATGATAAGAATTTGTCATCACATGAAAAGTTAGAAATTCGTAACGAAAGCTTCTTTTTTGGATAGAAACATATTAAAGATCAAGTTGACTAAGTAGTCTGATAGTCAGTCGCAAAGTTAATATTATTATTTGAACTGAGAAACTGCTTTTTCGAAATTCATCTGACCAATATCGACAATCACAAATTTATTACCTGTACAATGATGCACAACTTTTTCTACTTTTGAAAAGAATTCGTTTAAGAAATAGACCAACTTATTATAAGTGTTGTATAGTTGAATGAGGAATGTACATGTCATAAACATACAGCAAGGTATGCAAAATGGAAAAGAACCGTATTGAATGTTGTTTACCACACTGTAAAGTCCACTAGCTGCTTGCTGATATGAGATAATGTCTCCATATAAACGTCAATGATTGTGGATATATATATAAAACATCAAAGCGTGTCCATATGAGTGAAAAAAATCTCGAGAGGGACGTTAAACAACATATAAAAACAGTCAGGCCTCTTAGACATGTTCATTAAAATACATTTACATTTCCAAATATTTTTCCGTTAGATTTTTTTTCGAATAAAAAAGGTCCATATTCTCATGAACTACCGTGGGATGAGTAAGTATATTTCAACTGTAATATGACAGAAGAAAAAAAAGTTGGAGTGCCATTTTTTTCTCGAAAATCATGTTGAATGACAAAAATATTTTTGAAAATCATTAAAAGAATAATGTAATTATAAGATATGAATTTTATTTTCAAGAATTCATGAGGTAACATGAACTGCACGCTTCACGCCTGAATATTTTTTTTATTAAGTGCGTAAGTGTTTCGAGAAATATGCAGGTGTGAACCGTCTTTAGTTACATTGTTGTTCATTTCCTCATGAATTCTCAAAAATTAAATTCATCTCTTAAATTAACAGCAGTAAAGGAGAAACGCCAGTAGTACTATGCAACATTTTATTAGTCTGTTAGAGAACGGGTAAAAATCTGTAGTTACCGAAAGAGTTCAAGGAATTTTTTGGAAAATTTGAAGTAACAAAACATTACCAAAATCAATAACATCAAAATATACCTTTTCAGCTCTATATACACATTTTTACCGACGACAAATCAATACTTTTTTTTACAACATTGACCGATGTTTTTTTTTATTAAGATACAAATCGTTAATGTTCTTACTTTGTCATTTTTCATATGCAAAATTAATTTCAAAAACATTCTGATTTTACACAGGAGTATTCTGAGGATATAAAAAGATTTTTGTGTTTATGTTTATTAACAAAACTTTTGTTACTTTTTGAGATCAAGTCTTTCAACCATATGTCAAATTTCCAGTGGGTACCATATGCGGCCTGTTATTTGCAGACTTTTTGTATTTATATGAAGCAGAAGCTATTCAAAAATCTTATTCACATGAGAAGTGGAAAACACTTGCTTTGGCATTCAACTTGACATTCAGATATACTGAAGACGTATTCTCGATTAACAATGTTTTTCTGGTGAATCACAAACCATATTTAACACCAAAAGGGTCTATAATTGTTTTATTATATTGTCGGGATTTGAATAAATGAATAAGACATTGAAGGCTGTATGACGACACCATTTTCATTTGCGATCTTCCATTGTTGAAAATAAAAAAATCTCCAGATTAGTGTTTGTAACCTCCGTGTTTTTCTTCCCGAGTTTCGCTATGCGTAAGACGTCCAAATGTTAAAAATAATCATGAAATAGGTTTGAATAATTGTTTTTTCTGCTCAGATACGTAACTCGCTGCGGCCGTTGCAACCATTGTTTACAACGTTGTTTGATGTTTTAATTGTGACGTCACAATGCCGTTGCACACGCATTGACCCTCCGGTGAATACGGCCTAAAATCCGGTGGATATGTAGTGTTATGAACTGTTTGTGTTTGTATAGATTATATAGGGACTATAAATAGACTATATAATAAAACTTTATAATGCACGTAATATATTTTACTTTTCAAACTTCCCTTACTTATGTGGCAATATGTCCTTAGCACCTGCATATGGGTCTCTCTCTCTCTCTCTCTCTCTCTCTCTCTCTCTCTCTCTCTCTTAAATTATTGACAAAACGAGGTGACGATTCAAGAATATTAATAGTCGACATTTTCTGGCTCTATGGTCGAAACATTGACCTTGCTAGCAAACGCAATCTGATTTATATCAAATAATGACTGAAATTTTTATATTAATTGCTGGTCCATGTTTAGAGGTCATTGAGTTACCATGATCACAGTGAAAACTTTGATTTACTATAGTGATAACTATGACACTATGGTGATCACATGAAAACTTTGTTTTACTATAGTGATCACTTTGAGACTACAGTGATCACTTTGAAAACTTTGATTTACTATAGTGATCACTTTGACACCATAGCGATTACTTTAAAACTTTGATTAGTTTACAATAGTTTAGTTAACTTTAGTATTTTTTGTTGGGGTATCTCTTTATATTTTTAGATTTTTTTTATTCGTTTACTTTTAACATGTATAAATAACTTCACTTCCTTTGTGCATAACCTATGCAGATCATTACACTTTATTAATCAAATTAGATCTAGAGTATTTTTATCATAAAGCGAGCGAATTTGTTTGATAAATCAATATGCATTAATTTTCAATTCAAAAGTGAATTTCAAGTGATCAGTATAGAAATCAAGGAAGCTAGAGATAGAGTTGATACAGAATGATCTTCTTTATTGTTTGAGTAATACTATTCGTACAGGCTCAGTAAAGTAAAACACCATTTGAATAGTACATGGACATTTTATTACACAATGATCACCACAACATAAACTTGCATGAGAAAGTTATATATGACCCAATGTTATTTAACCTTGCAATATTATAATTTAAGAAATTCCACACCTCTTCTGTTTAAAAAAAACAAATAATTCGAATAAGATTGAGTTCAAATTACCTTGCAAATGAAACTGAACGTCAAAGAAATATTGAAAAGGAACGAGGATTTTGTGCATTTTAGAGATGCAACATAAAAGATGAATTTCATTTTGCTTTGATTTATCCACATTATAAAGAATAGAGCAGTAATTATATTAAAAGTTATTACTAAAAAGAGAAAGAACCGCATTCAAATTACTTCGTTTGCCGAGTGTCCAAACTTTTCCGCGCTTTGTAATTTCGAAAATTTTTGCATCCAGCTTTTAAGTTTAGACACGGAAGATGTGATTCATTCTTAGCATGTCTCATCTTCATATCTGTATATATTAGGGATGGCAATTTGTAACCGGTTAATCGATTAATCAGTCGGAACGATCCTAATCGGCTAGAAAATCCGTAATCGGTCAGTCGGGAAAAAAAATAAAATATATTTAAAATTAATTTGACCGCAGTTTCCTAAAAATTCCTTCTTTTATTTTTTAGAAAGGAAACCCTCTACATAGATGTTTATTTAGTGTTTTTACACATCTTATAATTATATTACTAGTGTTATTTTCGCCCTTTCCTAGTTGCAAACAATTTTGCCCCGTTTTAATTTCGCCCAGTCAACGTTTTGTTTAAGAAGTTATATTATATTCTTTGAATTCGCCCCGTTTTGAATTCGCCCAAATGAGGTTAGGGCGAAAGGGGCGAAAATAAAAGGGGGCGAAAATTACCCTGTATACAGTATTAGAAAGAACGTTGTAAATTGTAAATAAAGGTATAGGTCGTTTTGATTTTGGTGACAATGCACGATGAACTTCTTTGATATTTGCGTTAGATAATTATCCCTGTCTGATTTCTCAAGCAAGATTCATGGTTTTCTTTAAATTTTTTGTTGTCTATTGAAATTGAAAATAAAATATACTCTTATGTATTTAAAATTCTCCGATCAAAATAAAAAACCAGATTGTAACTTCTAACGTCTTTTTAGTCTTCTTGTGTTTAAGAAAAGAAAATGTCAAAATGTATATCTTGATACGACTAACCGGTTAATCGGTCGGAACGTTTTGTGGTTAACCTATTAGCAATTCTGCAATCGATTGCCATCCCTAGTATATATGCACTAAAGGTTTACAATGTTTTATATATATTCATCATGCATAGAAGCTCCATGCCAAGCAAATTTGTTCTATAATGCAGGCGTTGTATTTCATGTATAGAAGTGCAATACCACACCAATTCGATTTTTCTATGTATATTCGAAGAAAATTGTGATACAACGTGTGTATAAAGAAATGAGACATTCGGAAATTACGAACAGTATTCAAGATCAAAGCCCATATAACAATACAAAATAGGAGCAGAGTTCACACGGACCTCCAAAACACCAGAGGTGGGATCAGGTACCATGGAGGACTGAGCATCCCCTGCCGACAGGTCACACCCGCAGTGTGCTCATTGTCATGATCGAGAAATAACGGAAAAATCCGTCGTCAATTCCGTGTATAAATAATGGCCTAACAAATAGTATGCAAAACGTCAGTCATCATTTAATTCAATGATAAATTGAATTTGCTGACAAGGTCATTGTATCGTCCATAGAACTTACGAAATGATGACTTTAAACGAGCCAGCTGAGATTCTTATTTCATTAACTTGTTTGCCAATAATTTATATCGTTTTAGAAATTGTTCATACATAGAGCATGCTCTTGTGTATCTAAACAATTAGGATATATAAACTCTGTATAATTTAAAATGTGTTTGCTAATGGACCACAGAAATTACGAAATAAGTGTTTTAAATTCATATAGCATCAAATACAGCCTGAATTAGTTTATAGAATTGATTGTACGCTGAGCACGGTAATTTTTAAGTATCGAATATACAGGTGACTCTCGATGGCTCGAACTCCGATCTCTCGAAGTTCTCGATCTCTCGAAGTGAACCTCCGGTCCTGTTTTTTCCTCTATATAACTAAGCAAATTTAATCCTGATCTCTCGAACTTCTATCCCTCGAAGTTCTCTATCTCTCGAACCAAATCATTGGTCCCGTTACACATATTTCATTGAATTTTACTCTCTATCTCTCGAAGTTTTGATTGCGTGTGTATACAAGTCAATCAAGCGTAAAATTTATGCAGTCTGATCTTACCTGGAAAACAGTGAACGCCTGGGACTTGGCATTGAGGTGTTAATTGGGTGTTTACATAAATGACACTTCACCTGTGGGTAGTCCGTGTGTTGATATAATTAATTGATTATTACTGGTAAATTATAAACTGTTTTTAAATTCACAACTTATTTTGACTTGAAAACGAGACGATAAATTTTAGAAAATAATTTATAGTCAAATCGCTAAGTTCCCATAGTCTATGAACTTTTATTAGTGTCGACATAATCCCAGTATGGCAAATATTGCACAAGAAATTCCTTTCTGAAGTACAAAATACCGATTTAGCAAAATCTTGTGAACATTGGTGAACAGGTGAAGGACCCGATCAAGCCGCGGAATAGTCAAACCGACAATTGCTATTCGGATTTCATGCAATCATTAAATAAGAACAAATAAGTATTGAAACTTCAGGAATTCGTTTTATTTAGTCGAAGTACGATCATTGTTGCTGATAC